>NW_024581137.1:41732227-41815540 GCF_017639235.1 Corvus kubaryi
TGGTTTCAACGGCTCCTGAGGATGGTAATAGAATACACTGCAACCCAAGACCCAGATAAGATCATTATATATTGATGAGGAAGAGGCAAGTCTGTCCAAGGTGCAATAAATTTCTTACAAGACATACAAAAGTTCTGCTGGAACTTTGTAAGACATTACAGAAAGATAACTTTAAGGAACAAAGAAATAAAGAATAAAAGGACTCCCTCAAACCTGAAACACTAAGTTATAAAAATCTAGCACATATTCTACTTTTTAAAAGACATGATATATCATTCCCACCCAAACAGCGTATCTCTAAGTTGGACAGTCCTGCTCTACACTTTGGTAAAAATGGCACACTAGAAGGCAAGTACCATTGACTGCTTACTCTTGAAGCCCTGTAACAGTCAGTTGGTTCTGAACTACAATCAGCAGCCAAGAATTAGACATGGAACTTCTGCATGTTTTGAGTTGTGGCTCAATCTGTCAAGTGAAAAAACATCTTTAGGACTTTAAATATTAGAACTTATAGTCTGAAAAATCTGGGTTACATGTATGGGAGGCTATTTGATGCTATATATATATTTGATGCTATATAACAAACAATTCTGAAGAGAAGATTTAGCCAGAGTAGAAATGCCATAATTTATGAAACACTGCAGTGGGTTTTTCGGTTTGTCACTGGCCATGCAAAGTTCTGTTATCAAAGACAGCTGCAAAACATTCGTTTTTCATGGTATCAAGCCAATGAGATCAGGCCTTGAAAAATGGAATGAATGCTTTGTAACACAAATGTTTTGAAACCAGCTTTCCCTCCTACATTCACCCGTTACACGTGGCAAGATGTCAGCATATGCTGCATCCAGACCCGTAGAAAAGGTTTTCTTTTACAACTTACTTGCTTCTCAGACAAATGAACTTGGGAGAACAAACTTCACATGCAAAAACGTGTTTCTAACAAATTCCAATAAACACCTGATGTTAAAGGCATTATGTAACACTTGCTTTTTGCAATGCTAGCTTAAGAAATCTTCCACACACTCCAAATTCACTTTCTTAAGGGAAAGGAGGCATGGGAAGCAAGGACAATATATAAATGGGTTATTCCTGAATGTGCAGCTATTCCCTGTTTGGTGTGTGTTCCCACAGAAGCACAGTCAAGTACTTTTGCCAAAACGAAATGTGTTAAACCACAGCCTCCATTTCCAAGGTCATCTTTCACACTGTCCTTCACACAGGGCTGTCCCTCCCAAGAGACCTACCAGACAACAGTTTTTTCCATAACCTATCACAGTGTTTATAAGTTAGTTAATTAAGGCCAATTACAATGAGAAAGAGACCCTTGATTTGTACTTAAATAGCTGTTTTATGCAGGAACCATGAAAAGACAGCAGAACTTAGCAAAATATCCCGAATTTGACCTAGACTGAAGTACTACATACATAAGGAATGCTAAAAGAATTAGATATATTTTTATTATAGATATAGATAACAAAAATATAAAGAATTTAAATACAACATACTAGCACTCCATTTTAAAATATGCAGAGACACTTCCCCGAATTGATCATAACCAATCATTTTCACATGGGGAAAGGGTGTCACAAAAAAAAAAAAGAAAAAAAAAATCACCTGAAGTACTATTAGGTGTTCATGTATCAAGATAAGTGTGTTTTGGGGCTCAGAGTAGTCACCCAGGTCTTGGAGGCAGATCTGCCTAGATCTCCTTCCTTGCAGCGAGATCTTTGGGACAATAAATGAAAAGGCTTTCCAACTGAACAGAAGTTTTATTTTTTAACAACTAGAACACTGAACTTCTCAAAATTTAACGGCTCAACACCGCCAACACACCTAGACAGAAAACAGACTACACATTTTATAAAGTAATGCCCACTCTCCTCCACTCAGTACATCCTCTGGTGTGCAGTTCTTTGCTTCCAAGAAAATTCACCTCAGTGGCTTTCCAAGCAGCAGCATCCTCCAGCATGTAAAGAGCTTATCTTTCAATTCCCATGGAATATGCAGCTGCGGTGTGATCTTTACCACACCCTGCAGGCTAAGAACATTATGCTCTATGTCCTAGAGATGCCACTGTTCTCCCCTTGTGAAGAGTCTTGTCCTCCTCTTCCCAGAGGATTCCACCTGACCCATTAACAGCTTTTTCAAACACAGAAACCACAAGCAACGGGAACAGAACTTTGAATGGAAATATTTTCACTAGTATTTCTGAATTGGAACCTACAGTAGGTATTAAAAAAAATCAAAACCATATACATCCACAAAGAATGTGGAAAGATTGTTTGAAGGAAAGTACTTTTAGACACTTTTCTTTCTCTTCACTACCTCTACTAGTTTATGTTGATTTGTAAAATTTAAGAGATCATAGGGCAGGCTTACCTTGGGGGAGGGGAGGAATTAAATCCAACAAAATTAAAGGAGCTAGAAATGCTTTACACCCTGGGGCAAACAGTAGAGACTTCTGCATTGATCTAGAGGGGCAGCACCAGCATCACATTGACACTTTTGATAACAAAAGGGCTGTGGCTCTGAGAAACAGGTCAAGGATTGAGTGACTCCAGCTGTTATGTCAAGGGCATCTTCAACATCCAGTTGTAATCTGTGTCTTACATCAGCAGTGGCTGCATTCTCAAGTGTGAAGGAGGGACAAGGCTACTACAAGATTCAAAACAGTCAAAAAACCGAATCATATTCATCATTGTTATACTGTCTCTGAGGGGTGCAAAACAAAACATCTGTGACTTCTGAGGCACTTACAATTTTGATCAATGAGGAAAGCGAGAGGAATGATACTTGAGCTTACAGTCGATGACAGAGACTGTAATTTGCTGGTAACCTTATCTGATCAAAGATCCTATTGAACAGCTGAGAAATCAGATTTCCTCATATTAGGATCAGGCTGACAATAGGTGAATTTCATTCTTTCGTACCGTAACTTAGGTACATAGATTTCCACAAAAGCCACATTATGAAGACTTTTAAGTAGTAATTTGGAAGATCTGTTCTTTTTTTTTGCTTCACCTCATGGACATTTAAAAGAAGAAAAGAGAATATAACTGTTCAGTTTAGTTTAGAGAAGTGCAGACCAGGGCTCTGTCCAAATGAACCTTACCATCTTTACATGTAACTGAATCCATGAATAATGGTGTTACATTATCCAATCATCCCATCATTTCCTTTTCAAAAACAGACAGAAATAGGAATGAATTAACCAGATTCTAACATGTCCAAGAAGAAACAGAGAAAAAAATTAAGAAGGCATGAAGATCTCTCTTGCAGAAAAAGAGGGAGTTAGAGCTTCAAGAGAAGTCTCGAGATTTACAGGTGTTAGGCTCACTACGAACTGCTTGGGTCTCTCAGAAACCATCAGATATGAATCAGAGAGGAAGAGAGAAGAATTTCTTTTTTACAATGTCCTTCCCTTGTGCCTGTCTCCCTTCGCATGTGAGAAACATATTGACTCCCTCAGAGACATCTAGCGATGGCTTTTTTCCAGAACATATCCAGTCACTTCTTAGTTAAGGAGGTTAACCTTGCTCATGCTGTTTATTTTCACCCTCAGCACCAAGAGGGGCTCTTGTTGAGAGATGCTAACAAGTGCATGTAATTTGTTCTGCTCAAGGCTAAGGATTCCCCACCCTTCTTTCTCTGTTTCACACTAAATTCAACCAGAGACTGCTATTACCTGTTCTCAAGGACAGAAATGTTAGGATCACCTGATACTGCTAATAGCTTCACTTCCATATAACTTCAGTCACTCCTGTCAAGGAAAAAATTTGGGCACTCAAGTGGAGGCTGAATAGCTGAAGTTAACTGGAAAATTGTGCCAACTTTCTTCTGCAAATCTTTTTCTACTTCGAAAGAAATCTCACAGCTACCAAGGACAGGCAAAGACAGACAACTTTATTGAAGACACCTGCAGAGACACATGAATCAATTAACTTCATGCTCCTTCCCAAAAGCTTCAATACCCATTCCCCAGCTTGGTAAGAATTTGTTCTTCTGCCTAACTGGAAAAGCAAAAGCAAAACCGAGGGGTAGCAGGGCTCATGAATACCATTACAGTTGATGCCTTTAAAATGAGCAAGTGTTATTTGAACTCTCTAGGAAACACCCTCTCTCGATTTTCAAATTCCTCTCATTATTAAATGGACTTTTTCTCAACACCACATACTACAGCAGCTTTCAAAAGCTTCAGACACATAAGAGAACATGTACACTCTTTGAGCAAGGAACACCAGTTAGCTACTTAACATTTAGATCTTCTTGTTTTAAATAACAAAAATGTAAAATACTTTAAGAAAGTTGTCTTTTAATGTAGGCCTATATATAGCTTGTATATATATTTGTCTTTTGACTAACGGAGAGCTGCTCTTTACAGCAGAAAGAATGTAACATAGAAACACAATCTGACTTTCTAATGTACATTGATTTTAGGATACTCAGTTAGAAACTAAGGCAAACTAATTCTTCATCTCTTAGTGTGATGGTGTGACAAACTTCAGTTTGGGGGGGAGGGGAAAAACAACAACAAAGAAACCCAAACATCAAACCCTTGAAAATTAAATCTACACTTTAGAAGAGGTACAGACTAATTAATGACACTGGCTTTGGGTAAAAGAAGAATCTGTACAGAGAAATACTTTCCTGTTCTGCAATGACCACTGCTCTTACCCATGATACAAATATTTTTAACTGACTGACATAGTCAATTCCATTTTATTGGAACAGGTCAGCAAACAATGCCATGAACCCACCCACCTTACAAGGGATCTTTCAAGTAAGCTGGATTTTTGACCCTAAAAGGTACAAGGCTTTATAAAAAGTGCTTTATTATTAATTCCACTTACTTTAAAAGAAAACTGAACCGCAGATTCTGGAGGGTAAACTATGAAATGTCTTAAGGTGAAGCCAAAGCCCTGAGATGTCCTCCTTAGCACGACAGTTTTAGGACCAGGCCAAGAGAAAGTTTCTTCCTCCTCCGATGGTGATATAGCTTCACTCTGCTCTTTTCCATCTTTATTTTTTGATGTCTAAAATAGAAAAAGATATGCACAGAAGTTTTAATTTGGATCATTGAAAAATAAAAAGAAAACAAGATTAAGAGTTCCTAAACATTCCTGTACACTTGAAAATAGAATTTCTCCCCCGTAACCAAAATAACTTGATGATCACTAGTATTTTCAAATGCGTACTCCAAAGCAGCACCCCTTACACCACTGCACCTCTGGTCATCTTGCACACAGAATAACACTTAAATTTTAAATGAGGTTAGATATTTTAAAAGTCAACATTCAACAATGAAAGACTTGAATGAACCACAAGAAATGCGTACAGCTTGCATGTTTTATTTGCCTTCTATTTACAGACTATTAGAGACGTGACTTCTGGGACCCCATTTCTGGCTGTGCTTATCTCACACACACATGTACAAAACAAACTTCTCCTTCCCTCACAATACAGGCATGATTTTCTTGACTAATATCTCCTCACTTAATGTAAATAAAACAGAACATGCAATTGGTTAGGCTTCCTCAGCAAGACATTTTCCTCTAGTCATATCTATGACCTCACCTTTGCTTTTTCCACCCTTAGCTATTTTCTCTGCACATTTCACTATGCAAATTCTAAACACAAACATAAAAAAGTCTCCTTTCCTTTTACAATCCTACTGCAATCCTTCCTCTCATGCAGAAATAAGCAATCTTGGGTGGGTTTTTTCTTATGGCTAATTTTATATACCTATGACTCAAGAAATATATTAAAATATTTATCTTCTCAGCCTTATATAAAATCTTCCATTTCAACTTTCAAAGTGAGTGCCACACCAGCACTCAAAGGCAGGAGACACAGAGAAAGCATGCAAAATCCTATGACCCTCCTCTAAAAGATTCTAGTTCAATGATGCGTGAAACAAATTTAGATACCAGAGCCTATAGCCTATTCAAAGTGTATTCAAACAGAAATAATAGTCTTCTTGTCCTCCAGTAGCTCTGCTGCTGTGGCTCAGCAACTGGCTGATGTGTGTCAGAATTTACTGCTTGGTTTTCTCCCTGTCCTACTCCAAAATAATCCCTTTTGCTTCAGTCTTAGAGCTGGAACCTCAAACTGCAGCGCTTGCTGGCAAGGTGGGCTCAAACAACTCCAACCAAAATCTACAGAGAAGACAGAGCATGCCCACTCTAACCACAATGAGAGTAACACGTGTTACTACAAGAAAAATAGTGCAGCTCCTTGGTAAGAGCTAATCCACCAGAACAACATTTTGCATTCAGGTACGTAAAACACAACGCATTTGTCCACAGAAGATACAGTTTGCCCTCAGAAACCCCCATCTTGCTATGTCCAACAGGGAGAACCAGCAAGTACTAGCCAATGCTCCAAAGACCAGCCTCCCTACCTCCAAAAACCCTGTTTTCAGCAAGAAAAAAACCATACAAATCAAGAAGGGTCTTAACACTACAGCCAAGCCAAGAAATGGAGCTGCTTCAGAAACAAGAAAATATGGAGAATCCAGAGCAGCCTGACAGGATTCTGCTCTTCCAAACAGCCTGGAAGAATTAACAGCAGATTTTGGAAAGAACAGTTATAAATATCAAGGACTCAGTCTCAGCCTAGTCTGTCCTCATCTATCATCTTCATTCATGTTTTAAAGTGTTAGTGTGAAACCCGAGAAGACTATGCAATTAGATGACTAATGAACAAAAAATTAGTGAGCATTGCAGAACTGCCAAGAATGAGTGGCTTGAGTTTGAAGTTCAAACAATGAAAAGATTAGGGCAAAATTTACATAATCCTTTAGCCTAAGGATGGAGTTTGTTACTGAGGTGTTCCCAACCACTCTGTTCAGCTTCTGAACACAACAGCGTTTTATCAGTTCTGCACAAATAAGTGTCGCTTTTCAGGCTTTCAATCTCAGGACACAAGCAGAAACTGGAGCCAGCAAGAACATTTTGATCCTAGTAAACTGGCAAAAGAAATAGCTCCTAGTAAAAAAAATATCACTGGCCTCTAAAAAATGACAGTGATTTCCTCCATCAAGTGACTCACAGCAACCCATCTATTTAATATTCCCTTGCAATCTTTTGTTTCTCCTCTCAAGAGAGCAGGCAATGCATGATGCAAAGTTTCAAATGATCCAACAACCACAGATATTGAAAAATGTCCATAAGCAAATACCCATAGTTAGAAATAGGTAAACAGCAAGCTTAAATGTAGCACTGAAAAATCCAAGTCTTCAATATACTTCCATCTTTTTTCTAACAAAAACCTCCTTAATTAGCCAAAAGGTAATTTTAGTATGTGTAACAACTGATCACTGTAAGTTACATATAGAAATACTGTAACCTCAGTTCAAAATAGAGCCATACAGAGAACTTCACTAGCTTTTAGAAACAGGAGTTGCAGCATTTCAGTGTAGCAAGAGAACCTCTAATTTCCTCGTAATTTCATGCAAACTTTTTGCATTCACAGAAGTTACTGAACTATAAGTTATTCATAAACCCACAGTCAAATAATTACTTCTTGAAAGAGCACACCAAAAGGGAAAGGTGAACTTCATGCCGACCTTGGACCCCCCTGCAAGGTCTGACAACAGGGTAACAGAAAAAGCCAGTATCAGTAATAAATGTGAGATATGTTCAGTAATAGCAACTTTCAGCCACCACTACAAACAAGCAAGAATCTGATTTATAAAGAGAGTCAACATCTGTTGAGTAACCCTGTGACACTTCCAACCACAGAACACACACCAGAATATCCCTTGCCAGAAAAAGCTTTAAAAAGGAACAAGAAGATTTCTCAAAAACATAAACAAAACAAGGATGCAAGACAGCAAGCAAGAAACAGATGATGTTTAGCCCAGGCAAGTACACACTACTGAAGGCAAAGTCCCTACACAGTTTTCCTTGCAAATCAAATATTAAGTTACAAACACATAAGTATCTCCTATCCATAAGGGAATCTGTATTTTGGGTAGAGTCATTTGCATTACAAGAGATGAAAAATACATGCTTCGTTTTCATGTAAGATCTAACAAACCAAAGGTTATTGAGGCATATTCCTTACTGAAGATCTGTATGTTTATTTCTCTATAGACTCAGTCCTCAAAATCGAAGTCAGAATGCATACAATCGAGTTCAAGGACTGAAGAATCCCAGGCTACTAAAAATGATTCAAACATCATTTCCCTTGGGAATTTTTCATGCAAGGTTTCTGAACAAAGTATCTCAACGCATTATTTCCTGTTCTATGCAATTGCAAGGACATACAACAGATGCTTAAGTGCATTGTAAAATGCATACCTTGTTTTTAATATTGTATTTAACCCTTCTTTCTAAGCAATGAAAGCATCCATGAAAAATCAGCTAGCATCAAAAAAAAACTACATGAATCACTGGCAGCTTAACATGCAGTAACAGAATTATGTAAAATCGCTAAGTAGCATTAATGTTTGTAAATATTATTTCCAATTAAAAATAAGTCTCAAAGCAATAGTTTCCCATTATATCAGTCTGAAGTAACAACTAAAAAAGCTAATACACCCAACCTGCACGCTCTCTAAAGCCCCTCTAATTTCTAATCTTCTGATCAATTTACAGACCTGTACTGTACAAGCTAAAAATCCCTAAGTGACAGTCATAGGCAACTGCAATCAAAGTTATCAATAAAGAACAGTTGTCTTGACTACCTAAACAAATAGGTATGGTCCAAGTTCCAAACACCGTCTTCATAGGTGAAAAATGGTGAACACTAGAAATAATTGATATATTCCACTATCGATTCTGGAAAAATCATTCAAGCCCTTTTTAAGTTGGTATGAGCAACCAATTTCTATCTTTATTTTGTGTTTGGTATCCAAACTCAAAATTATTTCTAAAGAAATGGGGCATGGGACTGACATCCAGATTTTCTCCCTTTTTAAACTGTTTTATGTGGTTTTTTACAATACAGAATGCTTCACAAATAAGTTATGTAAATAAAAGTCTCATTGTGGATGGAAGGATTTCCCACACTGCATTTTTTTGAAGCCTAAATCTGTATTTAAAAAACAAACTAAAAACAAACAAACAGAACAGAAAAAAACAACAAAAAAAAACCAACTCCCAAAACAACCAACCAACCTCCCCCACCACCAGACCATCCAGGGGACTTACCTATGAGTACCCCAGTAACAGCATGGAAACAGCCTGTGCTAAGCAGCACCTACTTCAGCTGCACTTAGCAAATGTTCAACTTTTAGCTAGTCTACCAAGAAAAGAGATACCTGATACAGCAGTTCAGCTAGACAGATCTATGCAGAATAGAAAATGGGCTGATGTTACCCAATTTTACTGATTCAACAGCGATCATACGATTTTTAGGGCTTTTTATTAACTACTGACATAAGCCAGAGCAAAAAAATATAGTTATTAATCCCTAAAATCTTCCTGAGACACTGACAGGATATTCCAAATGCTCTAATAAATGCTCAGCTCACTTGAAAACAGGAATATTTCTTGTATTGGGTCATTTACTTTCTCCAGTTTTTGCACCCAGTTGCTATCACTTAGCTAACTGTCCTGTTAAATATCTGCTATTGCAGAGAAAAAGGCTTTTCTAGAACAGTCTGGCCTTATTTTAATGTGACAATGAAATAGGTTCTTTAAAAAGCTAACAAAGAAGAAATAAAAAGGTCTTTTCTGGCTAAGACTACAGAATGTGTAGGAAAAAACCTGCCTATGAGACAGCCACATAAAAGATTATACAACTTTTTTCTGAGATACATTATCTCCATCCTCATTTGCAGTATAGGAAGGTATACCCAGCCTACAGACAGTATTTTATCTTAGTAGCATCTGAGAAGTGGGATCATTCACACAAGGTGTAAATTGAGTCTTTTTCTTTCAGTTCTCAAGCTAATAAACCAAAATTTCAAGGGAAATGGGTCACATTTATAAAGCCAAATACCTTGATCATGTACTGAAACAGTCTAAAGATGCAGTGAGATAACTTCTAATGTGTCTTTAAATCAAACTGCAATGCACAAACAGCATCTTGTACAGAAGTTATTCCCAGCTGAAGAAAAGTAATTACTGACACAAAGGTAACATTTTAAGTAAACCCATCTTCCAGGTATCCAGTGCACAGCCTTCTTCTAAAAACAAGTTAATTCCATCACTTTTAGCCTTAGGAAATATATTAATTTCTTACTGAAAAAAATGACTGCAAAGAGATCAGCAGGAAAACTGGAACACAGAAAACCCCAAACCCACACAATCATTTTACGCCTCTGTGTCAAATATCCACTTGTCCAAACTTCTGACTGACTTTTATGTTTACCAAAATTTGTAATCTTGCCCTGAATAGGTAGGATGTTGACAGAGACAGAATTCAGGCAGGAAAGATAACCTCTCAATAAATATACTGGCAGTGTCCTTCCCTCAAAGAAGTGTTTCATCATTTTATGTCCTTGAAAGATGGCTAGACAGTGTAACCAACAATATTCTCCAAACCCACAAGGATGGTCAGAAATCAGTCTGCCAAATTGGTGAGATACGAGGAAATCTATAAAAATCCTAGATGTAAGACTGTGGATGGTAACTGACACCATAAAAAAAGGCATCTAGAATTTGCAGAAAGCAAGAGAGGCAAAAAAAAAAAAAAAAAAAGGAGAAAAACACCAACTGAATATTTAACAGCTGTACATGCTAGACTTGTTAAAACACTCTAAGCTGAATTCCAAAGACGCATGCGGCAGCGCATGCATAATACCAAAGCTGTCCCTTCCTTACTAACATCAAAATTAGCATGCACAGTTAATTAACGAATACCCCAAATGTTTCAGTATTTTGATTGTCAAACTGGAGCATTCGTTTTTGCATGAATGTCACCCTTCACATTAAACAAGCAACAAGGTTAAAAAATTATTTAATAATTATTAAATTATTAATTATTAATAACATTTAATTTATGTATAGATTTAAGCTGATGGCAGATATATAATAACATTAATTAACTGCTCCTACCTACATGCTCTACCTACTTCAATGCAGAAGTACATCCTTCTTCTTGTCTACCTTTTAGAAATACGAGCATTACTTGGGCATGGCTGAGTGTAATCAACTCCTGTCAAAGTGAACTTTGCCAAGTAGAAATAAATCACTGTGAGTTAAATATAAAAGTTTTCCTCTATCCAATAATGAGCTGAACTCTCAACATACAACTAAAACACAATACAGATTCACAGCACAATATACTCAACCTAACAGTATTGACCACATATTTACATGATTGCTGACATTCACTATGTGCTGACACACAGTACTGAAATTAGTTCACTCCACTGAGAAAGCCTTTATCTACAGAGTGACACTGAAAGGGTGTTCCCCACAGAAAAATTAGGCAGTTTGAGACAGAGATGTACTGAAGCACAGAATAGGAAAGTGTTTCCTACCCCAGGACATCTCTAAGGATTCCTCTTTGCAGAATGGGCCACAGGGAAATGGATCCCACTCAACAGATCTCTGACTGGTAGCAAAACCCTCAGAGCACAAGACAGACGGTGTCTGTCTCCATCCTGTCCGCTTCAGTGCTATTCATTTAACAAAGCTGCAAGAAGGACTTGGTTGCTCAGTGCTTGTAACTGCTGAGCCTGTTTTCAGTAGTTACCAAGAGGAGGCTGCCTTGTCATGAAGCACCTGAAACTGAAAATGGAGATGTAAGAAAACCCCTCAAAGCTCTAAAGATCAAACAGCTACAGAACCACACTCACCACAAGACGAGATGTGGAGATAAACACAGCCTGAGTCCACATACATAAAACCATCAGCAGATAGCATTAACAGAGACAGATAAAGCTGATCTAGTCAGGGCCCTCACTCTGGGGTCACTGCTGTCTGGTTTTGGAACGGGGGACACAGCTCCTCTTCCATGCTACAGTTCTTCCTGAAGGGGAGGCTAGGGGAGGTGTGGAGAGGGAAGAAAAAATAAGAGTTTCCAGAGAAAGATTTCAACTCCCAAACTCTAAGAAAGCATCAGCACTCAGAGTCACCAGGGTTCCCACTCATCTCTTACCGAGCAGGGGTTATGCATGCATGAAGTGCAGGATATTTCCTGAGACACCCCAACAGTAACATTTCTCTTGTATTGCAGCTGAGTGGGATGCACTAACTGGAAAGGGTAATAGAGGCAAACAAACTGAAGAACTCAACTACCACTAGAACAAGATCCAAATCCTTTATGACTACAAGTGGAGACTTTTACTACAATTAATGGTTCAATATCAAACAACAGGAAAAGAGAAACAGATTATTAGTGATCACCATAAGACTAAGGGGAAGATTGGCAATGTCATTCCTCCTGTTTGCCGCTCACCTGGGTTGGTGAGGTGGGACCCAAGCAGCCACCAGCAGCAGTGAGGTGGTCTCCATGAGCAGCTCTCCCTCTCTCAGACCCCTCATGGGTCTTGCTGAGACCCCTAATGAGACAATTCAGAGCAAGGGAAGGCAATAAAAATGTCAGCATCACTTGATGGAGTGACCACAGGTCCAGGTGTGTCCCTCACTGGAGCTCACTTCCTATCTCTCTAATGCACCACTATGGCACTAAGCCTGGGTCCTTTTTGGTGGACTAACCAAACTTAATTCAGGCATGTGTTAGGAATATAATCCTGAGAGCAAACCTGCCTGTCTTTTATGACTGTGAATCTCACCCAGATGGAATACAAGCCAGTACAGTTCAATAACAAAGGCAGCGGCTGCCTGCCTGCAGCAGAGCTCAGTGAGAATGTCAAATTTTGAGGTGCATTGCAGGACTGAATACTCTAATTCAATAAAATACATAAATCATATCCTCAAACCAAGAACAGGTAAGGAGAAGGGCAACTGAGATGGCAATACATGACTACTCCCAGTGTATTAAGTAAGTGGGAAATCTGCGACCTTTCAAAACCAAAGCATACCCATGCCAGCATGGCAGATGGCTGGGAGGCACAGGGAAGGAAACATGCAATTCTGTCAAGCACCATGCAGGCTTACAGAGCTGGCTTGGGCTTGGAAGGAGGACAGAGGGATGCGTGTTTCTGTGTACTTTCTGCCTACTTCTGTAGTACTACTGTTGTAGTAAATACAGTAATTCAAAGGAGAAACAGTATTTTCAAGATAAAGGATTTCAGTTCTCACAAAGGTCAAGGCATACACAGAAAACAAACAGTAAAAACCTCCATGTGTGCATGTTACTACACAGCTCAAACTTGCCTTACTGCACTCTACTGTTCATGAAAGGCAGCTCTGTAAAGCAGCTGGTGCTCATGTCAGTTTCATCAGTACTCCACGAGACCTAAAATGCAAAGCTGAAGGCTATCTACAGCAAGGATGATCTCAAAAATGTTCCCTCCATGTGTCTGTTCAACTGAAAAGTTTTCAGTTTACCTGGCTCTGGATTAAAAACAGTGACACCCCAAGTGGATCTGCAAACTGAGGCTAGCTAGACATGCTTGCTCGACTGAAAGCAGCATTCAGCTTCCCAGGCCAGGTGAGATTCGGAAAGAGCTCTTCTACTTCAAAGTAGGGAAAAATCCCAACCTAATAAGACTGCCTAGACTTAAAGTAACTTTTTTCTTTTTTCACACAGCACAAGCTCTGGTTTTCTCATACTGTAGTTCTGATAGCTGGACCTTTTGTACAATGCTCTTAACTTCACCAAAACCAAGATCATGTCTGGTATGACTAGTACTCCACCACTTCTTAAACAGGATTTCTCCACACTTAGCCCCAAACCCCTGAATTATCCACAAATAGACATAAACTACCTTCTCAGATCTCCCTTTAAACACTACATACTACCAAATTTAGCATATTTCAATTAATTAATCTACCATACGTCTATTTTATTTTTATACACATATATACACAGAGAAAAGTATACTGTGTTGTGTGTGTACATATATACATATATTTGTAGTAGCTTGTACACATCCAAAAAGTGTACTAATTGACTGGAATTCTTTGCAAAGCTAATTAAGTGCACTTCAGATAATAATTTATACTGCCACAGAGTAAAAGCCCATTTCAAGCAACAGCACCAAGAAACAGAGTAAGAAGTATATACTTCACAGTTTTTTATGCAAACTATTTCCATGATGTGTTTTGATTGTATCTTGAATTTTGTTATTCACAACAAACATGGAGTTCATAAAATTATATTTAGTCAGAAAAACATTAACAACAAAGAGAAATTGAGAGCTTCCTTGTTTTCTTATAGACCCATTAGCAAAAGCCTCCCCTCTTAACAGCTACATCCTTAAACTGGAAAGAAAGGAAACATCTGCAGGGCTGGTAGCTAGCACAACAGCAAAATATCATGTGATCTTAATTTAGCTAATTTGAAAATTTTCCTTCTCTGCTTGTTCTGTCATTGCTTGTTAAGAATAGGAAATTCTTTGTCCTCACCTTACAGTGTACTCTGGAAAGATCAGAGACAGGAGACAAAGAAAGCATGCTTCTGCTCCTCAGCATTGAAGAAATGTTTGAGGTTACCCCATGCAAGATAAAAGAATCTTCTCAGCAGTCTGACAGAAGTGGTAAGAGCGCCTTGCACAGTCTCCACCTGTCAAGAGCTTTAGACTGCTCCTTTCAACCTATAGGAGTTTTCCAGATCCAAGACTATGAGCTGCCCCATGACCCACTCTGCTTCCTACAGACAGGGAGAGGGCAGTAAGAAACACCACCTATGTCCCCAGCTAAGTACACTACTGCAAAAACAGGAATGAGTTTCAGTGAAGTTTGTACTCTTTCTGCTTTCTAGAATAACACAGGCTTTACCAAACACGCAAGATACCACATAGCTTCCACTAGACTTTCACCACAGTATTACCACAAACCTATTTACATGTGAAATAGCTTTGCAGAAGCCTTCAAGAAAACCAAAACCACTGCACAATGTAAAATCACCAAAATCACCTGCACAGACCCCATTTCAATAACATGATGGACCACAGGTGCATTGAAACTATTACCAGCCCTGAAACTACCAACAGATTTCCTTTGCTTCACAGTGTTTCTCTCCACTGTAGCCAGAGACTGTCTTGAATCAAACAACTATTAACCCCGCAAGGGACACAGTTAAAGTTGACCAAACCACCCATTTTTCCACAGCTTCTCTGTCCCTAGGGCAAACCTCTGTGTTTGGACTAGGCTACTCCAGGATGCAGCTACAATACTGAGTAAGAGCTTTGCTTTTGGGCTGAGCAGTGGGACAGTGGTACATCTTACACCTGCTCTCTATTGAATGTAAGCATTAGGCTGACCTTCTCTTACTGAAACTCCTTGTCTTGGGGCGACTACTGAACTTTTCAACATTAAAAAATATGCTCCTTCCTGTTCTAAAAACAAGAAAATTAGGTCATTTATAGACTAGACACATCATTTCATCTTCATAAATACATCATCGTACCTGCTGGTAATTCAAGCTGTTAATGCTCAAGCTCATTCAATTCTGCAGTATTGCAGCTCTACTTGAGATTTTATTTCATGTACATCAGAAAAGTCTCTGACCCGCCCAGAGCCAAGCACAAGCCTTTGGAAGATCAAGGATTTGATCCTTCAGTGTCAAAACCTGAACAGTAACCTTAAAAACATGGTTATTGCAAGTGGGTTGTTATTCTAGAGTTTGACTCTTCTGTTTGCAGAAGATTTACCTAGTCATATGGGGGAAGTTTTAAGAACAACCCATTTAACAACAACTGTGTGGATCAAGACTAAAAAACATCATAGGAATTTTAAAAGAGAACATGGCTCAAAACACCACAAAGAAGACCAGTGTGTCAAGATTCTTTACCTCCCCATATACACAGCCTCTCTCCTCAAAAATAACCTCTAAATAAATCTACATACAGCTTGAGATACTCAGTGTTGAAGCCTTCTAATATAGTGACCTATTAATAAACTCCTGCAAACTCAACACTTAAAAACAATCTTGGTCCTGTGTTTCTAGACATTTAATTTCAACATACTACATAATGTGCAAATCAACACACTCTTATGTTTCAAAGCCCTAAACCCAGAAGTGAAAAGGCTTGTCCATTGTAAAGCAAAATAAAATAAAATTAGGATACACAGATGCAAAGCCACATATCCAAACACCCAAATTAAATTACGTTCAACCTCTAAATTTGTAATCTATTGTGCATATATAACAGAGGAAGAAAAGCAGCCTTTTCAGTGAATAACTTCTTTTACAAAGATACAATGCACAGGAAAATGCTTAATAAAGGACTGTGAAGTCATTAACCTGAAAAAATATCTTAAATCTTTATGCCCAGAGATGTCACTAAGAGGATAAAGACGAGAAAGTTGTCCACAGGTTTTTCAGTTTAACTGCAAATCCAAAAGCTTCTGAACCATGACTTACGTGATCATAAGTGACCTGCGTATTTCCTCACAGTTTGCACTGTGTATGTCAGTAAGAATGGTTGATATAGGTAACTAAATCTACATTTGTTTCTCTGTCTGGAGGTTGGAGTGCGGAGAGAGAAGAAATCTATTTTAACACAAATCTGTTTGCTTATTTAAGAACTACTTGCCTTTTATTGTGGCTTGAATTGCTCACTGTTGCCAAGTTATTTCCCTGTACTTCGGACATTACAAAAATGTTTCTTCAACAATGTGAATTCCCACAATGAGTTAAGTCACCAGCTATTTCATGCAATGATTTTACACTTTTTGCTGAAGCTGAAAACCCTACACTGCTACCACAACAGATTTTTATCATATTGCCTCCCTCCCTTTCAGAGGCAGCAGATGAACAGAAGTAAGAGCACAGTAAGATAACATAAATATCGCATTTCAAAACCATTATCAGCTGCAAATATCTCAGAAGGAATGCAGACACCTTTGTTATTTCATCCTCCGAGTGACACATTTGGAAGACTGAAAAGCATTTTTAATGTTATTGGAGATTCTCCGGAGGAAGGGAAATAGCTGCAGTGCAGCAGCTGCTGCAGTGCTGCTGCGTTCTGGGGCTTGAACGAAGGTGATGCGAGAGCCGGGCTCGTACCGCAACGTCGCATTCTCACACGCTGCCTGCAACAATGAACTCCAGCTAAAGGAACAGGAATCAAGACACCTTGGCTGCTACGCCACCACATACTAACAAACCTTCATGTACATCAAAATAATCTTTGATGAGAAGGTTTCTCCAAGCCCAACAACTGGAATGATGAAGCCCACCCTGTGCACTGGAATTCGACCAACTTCAAGAACCTGCAAAATACTTAGCCCTGGCTGAAAAACCCAAGATTTGAGTATTTACATGGCTGAAAGAGCATTATTGTTATTTTTAGCGGCTAGGCTGCAGCAATAAGATAAAAAAAAAGAAGCCTGATGCAGTTCATCAAAGAACCAATGAGAACAGCACATGAGAAGATCAGCTCTCTCTCCTCAAACTAATAGAAGTCTGCTCAGAGCATAGTGCTGACCTATGCTCTGGGCTGGTAAGAAGACAACCTACATTCAATTTGTGGTCTACCGTTTCCTATCTAACACATGAAAGAAAGGCATTTGTGATAAAAGGACAGAAAAAAACCAAAACCACTGTATCACCTACTTTATATTACCTACCAGTACTTCTTCCAACCATCTGAAGCAGTGGTATTTATTGTTTTAGGCATACCTGCTCTACTGTATCTCACCATGGCCACAAGGTCAACTGACATACCAGGCATCTCCAGAGTCTGCTCACATGCTGGAGGCTCATAAAGGACATCCTTACAAGGACAGAGGAAGTAGCTCCTACTGCATCTTACTGAGAATGAGGCTAGCTCGTATGTTACTGAGGAAAAATATTACCTAGCTCTTCCACACATTCATTGAGGAACTCCTCTTGGACTGCAGCTAGCATGCTAAGTTATGATTCCAAGACTACAACTCCATAAACACTAGACTATCATATGAAAAAAAAAAATTGCCTTAACTTTTTAAGGCACTCTCACTCTCTCATTTTTCTTCTTTAGGAAACAACACTAAAAATTCCTTGTTTACTAAGACCAAACTATATTAAAAATAGGATCAATCATTTATGATACTGTCAGGGCAGTCTGGATAAGTACAACACAAGTTTGCACATAAAGCAGTATTTACCAAGGTCCCCCACAGGATACCAACCTTTTACCTACTACTCTGCTTCACTAATTCTACATTTGCAATCATGTTGAAGTTCTGAATTGCCAGTAAGACTGTCACACTTGAATCTACCCCATGTCCCACAACACAACTGTCACGGACAACATAAGCAAGACACTTTGGTACTTTGCAATAACTAATTTGAATAAGTATTTTTAAGACAGGTAATGCAGTTCTCCCATGAACAAAAAGTGAAAGATGAAAAACTGCAAGCAATCAAGTTTATTGTCACTGAAGGCTTCTGAGTAATTATTTATGGATCACCATGTGATAGCCATCAATCCCATTCAATGTTTGGACTAAAAACTGTATTTCACTGATGCCAACAGAACTTCACTGATCTACATCATAAAATAATTTTATTTTAAGGGTTTTTGTTTTAGCATGAAACACTGCATATCCTTTGAAAACATTCTAATATACTTAACAGCTTGCCGTATCAGAGTGCAAAGGGCAACTGTGCCCAACCATACTAACTTTTATGTCACACTATGAAAATACTTTTTCTAAAATTTAAACCACCGTGGTACACAGAAGAAAATATCCCTGCTATTTCATGCTTGCTCACTTCCTGTTTTAAAAAATAAGCTTGGGGAAATATATGCTGCAGAGCCAAGGGAGTGGGTGGTGAACAATAAAACCAAAAGAAATCCTTAGAATGACAGCAAACTAATTTGAGATATTATTAGTGACACAGACTTCAGAAGTCACCCATCTGCTTTCTCACCAGCAGCCTGCTTGGGCACTGTGAGGTGGGAAGGGTGAAGAGCAGCACTGCTGTGTGGAACAGTGTGCACTTCTCCCCAAGCCTGGCAGCTTCCACTCCTGCCATGGCATTTCAATGCAGCAGGAACAGAGTAGCTGCACTGTAACATCCCATAAATGAACTTCCAGCGTCATCTCAAAGAAAAGTATCAGCAGCAGTTCATTAAATTGTATAGTTTACAGAGACTGGACTTCAGTTAAAGTAAACAAAACAACCCCAAACACACACAACTGCATCGTCTATTTAACAAAATCTAGCAAGATCAAACAGTTCAGCAACATTTCTAACTCAAGCATGCAATTTATTCAGGGTATACTGATCTAAAGCTTGTTTCTTCTTTCCAGATTGGTAAGAAACAGCTTTTAGATTATGTGAACCCCATTCTGCATTGGGTTGAGGGGTTCTTGGCATTTTTTGCTTGGGTTTTTTTTTTTTTTTGTTTGAATTTGGTTAGGGGTTTGGGGTTTTGTTTCTTTTTTTTGGGGGGGGGGTGGTTTTTGGGGTTTTTTTGGGGTGGGGGTGGCAATGTTTTGGTTTTTTTAAAACCTTCCACTTCAATATGCTCAAAAACCAATTCTCTTTTCCCTTCCCTCTAGCTGTATCAAATGCACCTTAAAACTTTGCAGGACTGCCTACATCATAAGCCCTATTTCTTCTTGATTTCTGTGAAGTATGGTAAGCAATTGCCATATTGCATTTGACTGGACAGGTGAATTCTTACATATATGTAAGCAAACTAGATCAAACAGCTGGGTATCTGTAAAAATTTAAAGTTTAAGAAAATGCATCATGTTTTCTCTGTTTTTTTAAATTCAACAGAAGATACTTGTTACCTGGAATATTACCTAGACTACTTGAAACACCCAGACACCACCAATCAGGATTTGCACCATTAACAAAAGAACTAAAACAATACCCAAAACAAACAAAAACCAAAACCAAAGCACACAACCATCATCTAACAGTGCGTACTTTCCTGATTCAGAAGCTTCAGTACAGATGTGACATACTGGGATTGCAGGCATTTTTAAATGGCAGATTATTTCAAAGGACCTCTATGTATGGTGGAAAAACATTCTGAAACATCTGCTCTAGTTACTGTACTGAAACTGCAACTTTATAAGAAGTGCTTACCTCCCCCTTACACCAAATAAAAATTAAATAAATTTTCTTCAGTGACTGGCTGAACGTTATATGAGAAATACAGGTTACATCTAGAGTAACTTTACAGTAGTATTACAACTGCATGCACTATTTAAAAACCTTTAGCAAGAGGATTCTATTTTGAAACATTTTCATTCAGAATCCAGGCAACTTTGTTTGGGTTTTTTTCCCTCCAGTTCTACAGCAAGGTAGTGAATTAGAATTAAATCTGTCCATATTAAGAACTGAATAGCCTCCTGTGATTTATTTAATCCTATATATTAAAAAAAAAAAAACCAAAAAGATAAAAACCTCCCCCTCACACATTTTTTAATCCTATTCATGATCAAGTATTTTGAACTAGCCAAGATGCTCAGTCTTTTTAAAGCAGGAAAACATATCAGCTTTATATTTATTAACAACTTAGTTTATCTTGGCATATCTCCCCCTTCCTATACGTGATATTTACCCTTCTGTGCAATTCCTTTAACAAAACCCCTCAAAGCATAAGACTCTAAAGAGAACAAACTAAAGCACTCAAAGTGGTAAAAAAAGCAATTATATAGTCAAACCAGGCTTTGTATGCTTATTGACTCTAGAATATTCCTTAGTAAATAGCAGCATTTCCAATAGCTCATCTTCAGTAAGACTGGGGGTGGGAAGAAGAGATCAACCCGAGCCTTTTTGTTTTCCCCTTATACTAAATTACATAATCACCTTGTATGTAAGGACAAGCAAACAACAAACCTGATCGCTCCATGCACAGTACAGGTTACATATGAAACTCCAGTTGTGATTGATCATGCAGTCCAAAATCCTGAACTGGGCCATGTCTTGCTGTAGTGCAGAGTACTGCTGTGCTCTGACTCAGCTTTTGTCCGGGTGATCCTCGAGGATATGAGAGCTATGCAGTAATGACATGCAGGAACAAGGACTTTCCTTCCTGTTCAGTCTCCTTTCCCACCCCAACTATGTGTCAAGATAAATTAACAGAACTGTCTAACATTCTTCAAAATAATACTTCCGAAGCTGACAAATTATGCATTCTTGGGAATATATGGGAAACAAGAACATCCTAAGAAACCACACTAAAGCAAACAGAAAGGCACTTTCAAACTGCGCTTGTTCTTTCCCCTACCCCCTTCATTTCTGCTCCTGCTGAAATCACTCCAAATATCAGCAACTTAGTGCCATAATTCATATCATATGAATCTTAAAACTTCCTTAGGCACAGTTGTGATGATGGTTCCCCATACGGTACATGAGATTCAAAAGCTATGGTTGCCTCTTTTAAAACAGCACAATACAAACAACTTTTCAAAGTTAGAAGAACATCACAGTGTTCATAAAAATTATATGGGATTATCTACTTTGCACTCTTAAAACAGCAGACTTCTCTTTAAACCTGTAAAAGTACCGTTAGCATTGCACAGAAATGCTGGCTGCCTTATGTAATGAAAGGCGACAACCGTACTGGTCAGGGCTGCAACACCAGAGGGATCCTGAGAAACTGAAGAAAAGTTTCCTCCTTCCTTCATGTATTCCTTTTCTGCAATCTGCAAACAACAATCCTATTTTAGCATGAACCTCACTTACTGTATCTGGACTGCTTACCTAGTATTCCCATTCCAAAGTGAGATTCAGAAACACAGGAAATGTGTCTATGCAGAAACATACACATTTTATCTGGTGACTACACAAACTATTAGACTAGTCACAGAACCAGCTTAGAATAACCTGCAGTTTAAATGATACAATTACCTAACAACATCAGTGAGATGCAAGAGACAGAAAACTGTCTTGGGAAAAGATGGAGGAACAGCTACAGGAACAAGTGGTCAGTTCACCCTTTGGCTCAGTAATGGCCAAAGGACTGAAAAGTACTTCAAATGTCAAAGAAAATGTATGCTATAAAAGTAGTCTGGAAATACAACAAACTTGTACATGAGGGTCAAACAAATGGTGTGGCCAAAGAGCAGCTCTAACTTTGAGACAGTTATACAAATAAGGCCTCATTTGTTTCAACCAAACTAAACAAAAAAATCTTGTTCCAATTTCTCATCCGAAGGACCCGGGAAATTAATACCAGAGTCCAAGCCAACCTCTTCCCTTCTTGCCAATGTGAAGAGTCTGAAAACTTCCAAGACTCTTTTGTGTACAAAAAAATCTATTCTGGTTCATTTTAAGATATATATGACAGGAGATTCTCGATTATCTTTAAAACACCTAATTGTGCAAAAGGGAGAACAGCAGTATCAGTGGAACCCAGCACGAAATGAATGTGTTCTCAGGTGAAAAAAAAAAATAGAACAATTACATCTCAAACAAGTTAGATGGTCTGTGCTGACATGACATGCAGCTATAAGAATCATTCTGCTTAGCAACTATTACTAGGTGGAACAGATACACTTCCTCACAAGAGACACCATAACTATCCAAGCCTGAGAAATCTTGGAGAGGATGTCTGGGAAGGCTTTACAGAGCAGGGGGTTACTGCAGAGATGCCAGAGCAGACTAAGGCAGTGAAGTCTCCAGGACAGCAATGCTGGAACGAGGAAGGACTCGGCACCCTGCAGGACTGGCAGCAGGGATGCTGGCAGAGCGTGTGGGGCAGCCTACACATGGCTGGAAAAGCAGCCAGCTGCACATTTGTTAAGACTGTGGAAAAATGCTGTCATCAACTAAATAAGGCAGAGAGAAGAGGGAAAGTAGATCTGGAAAATTAAGAGAAGACTGCTCTTCTATACCAAAATCAACATCAACCAAGTTATTCTTAAACAGTACTTCAGTACAGTTCTGCAGTGATTGGTTTTACTATCAATTTTCTACTTGTAGATTCATAAAATATGACTCCATACTTATTTCCTATGAAGCACTCAAACTCCTAATAAAGTATTCAACATATTATATTAAAAATCTCCTACTGTACAGTATGTTATTATTAAAAAAACAGCAGTTACAACTCAATCAAACTTGTGTAATTCTTTCCATTAAGTCAGCAGCCATTATTTACCCATTACTTTCCATTCATTTTCAAATCTGTTTCAAGGAAATCCTGAACCCATTTTTTATCTCCTACAATGTGGACAGTGCTTATACACCAGTGCAATTTATGCAAAAGTGTCTAAATAGTGCAGATAAAAACATAAATAGCAATACAGACCAGTAGGAGAACATTTCAAGAAACAGTCAGTCTTGGCCTGTCAGCTGCTGCCAAAAGTTAGTACTGAAATGCTTGTAAATTCCACTAGGCACAAGAATGAGGTGAGGACCGAAGTTCTTGCAAGCTAGAGTCTTTATTGAAGTGCCTCAGATAAAAGGAGTTCACAAACTGCTGCAAGAACAGCACCTTGAACAGTAAATTACAGTTACTGCTTAAAATGGACTGTCTCAAAGCTTTTCTCCAAGTCAGTCTTTATACTTCTAAATTTGAATCTGCTGTTACTGAAAACTGTTCCTGATCGTCATCAGCCAGCTTAACAATTGCCCTCATTTACAAGAGACAAATCCCCTTCCTGGCATGACCAAATTCCACTAGTTCAGCACTCCCCTGTTCTAACCTTATTTTCTTTATTATTAACATGTTTTTTGGGAGACTGTTTTTATTTCTCCTAAGCATGGTTACTACATATGAAACTTCCTTAAAGCAGGCATATGATAATGAGAGGGCTTCCCTTTTTGCCTTCAACATTCAATTTACCAATGCCTTCCTTCAAAAAGTTTAATTCAGAAGCCAAACTGAAATAACTTTTGTTGTAAACATTAAACTTTTTAAAAGTTTTGCTCAAAATTTAAAAGCAAAGTTTACACACTGAATTTCCAATTTGGAGGTCAACAGAGCATTTAAAGATGCACCCACAGTATAACCAGAGAATGACAGATGACATACATCAACATTAGCAGGCACCAAAGGACTCACTGTCCAGAGAAAATTTGAGTCCAGGACTCCATTGCCCAGAGACCTCCTTATCACACACTGAGCTTGACTGAAAAACAGATGATGATGACACCTCAGTTTTTGATGTTCTACTGCTGGTCAGCTTTCCTCCCCTTAAAATAATGAAGGGACCACTTAGAATTCCGAGAACACAATGAAGTTGAACTTCAATTATGCAATTTATTAAATAAAAAATCAAAAGCTTATCCAATGTCCTCTCACATCTGTCACCATGTCCAGTGTTTTCTCCTGGTGTCAAAAACCAGGATTAAGATCTCAATATTTTGAGGTAACTAAGCTAAAAACAGGTCAGAAACAACTTCCTCAACCCTTTCAGAACTCTCCATCTTTGTATGCAGATTCTAGAGGGTTAAAAAGGAACAGTAGAAAAGAGGCACAATTTCCCTAAAATTGTGCCCTTCAAGCATCTAGACTTCTTTCTAAAAACTGCAGTGAGTTTTCTGAAACAGCTCATGCTCAGAGAAAGGAAGGGCTTCCACTTCCCTGTAACGCCGGATACTTTTTGTACGTGAGCAAATATGCAAGCCATACACAAGGGTCAGCACATTGGCAGCACACAGCGCAGCGCGTACCAGAAAGATGCTGTCCAGAACTTGCGACACAATTCTTTGAAAGGGTAAATCCTTTACCAGCAAAGTGTAGACTGATGATGATGATGGTGAA
Source organism: Corvus kubaryi (assembly GCF_017639235.1). Lineage (NCBI taxonomy): Eukaryota > Metazoa > Chordata > Aves > Passeriformes > Corvidae > Corvus > Corvus kubaryi. Next base: position 41,756,916 of record NW_024581137.1, read on the forward strand.
GCTCTGGTGGAAATCTGGGGGGTTTTTAGCAAATGAAATTGAGAAGTGCACAAGAACAAAAAAGGAAAAACGTGCCTGAAGAAAAAGTGTTTTCATTGCTCAGGTCACAAAGACTGACAAGGAAAAAAGTTCCTACAAACCAAGTCAACAGCAGGAAGAGGTTGAAATATGATTCCATTTTGAATTCTTTCCCTATAATTGAAATTGCTACAAAAACCTATGAACATTAAGAAAAAAGGAAGAAACAGTAAATACAAAAACCATCTCTCTCCATAGTGGGGGGAAAAAAAAAAAAACTGGAGTGTCTCCTTCCCTCTATATCAACTCCTTTTAAAGATGCAACACAGTTCATAGAATTAGAATTACAACAGATCCTTGGGGGGCAAAAATGCAGGGTACAATGGCTAGCACTGTACCATTTCAAGCTGTTTAACACATGCATACCTGTCTGCTACAATTATACTGGTATTTTAGTCCAAGAACCGAGAAACTAAGGGAGTACACAAGAGACATCACCCTTCCTTCAGAAACTAAGGGCAAAAGAAGGTAACTGAGATTAGCATAACTGTCATTTTTTCTTCTGCATAAATGCAACTTGTATTTCATCAATGCATAAGCTCATCAGATGAGCCCAACAATGTATTTTGTGATGCATTTTGTAAACACATCATTCCACCACCCCGCAAACAAATTCACAGTATCTAAATCATATAAAAAGAACTGTTCTACTAATTGTTTTAAAAACTCATGCAGTGAGGTAGTCATCACTTTGGCTGCCTAATTCTTCAAAAATTCTCCTGCATCCCCTCTCAAGACAACTTTACCACCATATTTGCTTCCAAGAAGGACATGCGATAGCAGGATTGATCCGTCAAGTGTCAGTTTGAGTCACAACAAAGAAAAGTCCTTTTCTCTTGAGTAATCAGTTCAGTTCACCAGTTAAGCTCAAGTACTGCTCACTTCCTTGGATTTTAGCCATAGTTCTTTTCAGTGGACTAGTTCTATGTTTCCTTTCTCTAACCAACTTTTAGCATTTTCTCTTCTTTATCTGACATATTCCACCACAGATCTCTCTGTTTCAACAATCAACATCTAAACAATAACTGCCTTTTACTAGCTTCAGCTACAGGAAAGTATAATTTTCCATGTTATCCCATAAAAATGAATATACTGGATATAAAACAGGATCAGATTCCTTAAACTGAACTCTAGTAAAGCAGCTGGCAATCTTTAGAAGCTGGAAGCAAGCTTCTAACACTGCTCTATTTAAGAAATGCACAGCCAAATTTAATGGGAACTGAGTAAGAAATAAAAGCCATATGTACTCTTATGCAAAGTATAATTCTGTCACACCCTTAAGCACTTGGTAACATTTACCATGTTAATGAACTCAAACTCCTGAGAACATGTAAGTTTACTCAAGCTATCATCACTGCTACCTACAAGCTCAGTGTCTCCCAAGAACAGATCACTTGCTTTCCACCTGCAAGCTCCTGGATAGCAAACGTACTCCTCCAGAGGAAATTTCTGTTTGTCTAACCAAGTGTCCACACAACTACATCAGTTTTGTTTCAGTGTCCGCTTGCTCTCACTATCCGTAGTTTTTTATGTTGGCAGAGGATGAAAACAGCAAAATCTAGAAAAAATTTTACGAAAGTCTATTTGTTAAATGCATTTTAAATCACATTAGTACTATTCACCTGGTTATTTTACATCATCTCCAGTCTAAGACAAAATGCAACGTGACTTAATTTGAACTTTCTTTACATGGTAATTTTTCATGTCTGAGCAAAATGTGGAAAAAGAATACTGTAATGCTTATTCCTACCATAATGTTCCACCCACCACCACTTAACTTGTCCTCATGAAAACAATTGTAAGATACATTACTAATTGTTTCTAGATTATGTCTGAATCTCTAGAAGACACTGTACATACCAGCAAATGATGCAGCCATTATCAGGTTAGAAAGCAGGCAGGTTTTCTTCTTTTTTTTTTTTTTACCCCCAGGAATGATGGTAAAAACCTCTGAATTAAATCACATCAAATGTAATGGCTTTGGTATCAGCAGCACACACATTTTCTTTTACAGAAAGGTTTTTCACTGACAGTGATCCGATGTGAACACACATGTGTTCACAACTGGCTTGAGCACCACCACAGGGAAAATTCTAACAGGGACTTCCTGTTTGTAGGGTATGCCCAGCCACTGCCCTGGAGGGATGTCTGCTGAGATAAGAGATTGCACAATCGGCCAGCAGGACTCCCTGGGAAGGCAGCTAACCTACTCAGGTGAGAAGACAGACCCAGAATCCTCTGGGAGACCCTATGCAGATCCTTTGTAGCCCATTGGCCTTTACCCTCTGGCACCCACCCCCTGTATCCCTATAAAGCCAGCCCCCTGCCCCTGCGGGGGCAGAGAGAGTTGGTCGTCCCTGGCTCCCCTTCGCCGGAGTATGGACAATAAAGCTGCCTCGTGTGGAACAGCTACACGAGCCTCTCGTCTCTGGTGTGGCCTGGCCTGGAGGCTGCCCTGCAGAGCTGAGCTGAAATCACGAGCTGACAATCACTAAAGAGCTGACAGCTTCTGCAAGGGCCCTCCTAGGCAGCAGCTGAGGGAAGACACCGGGCCTCGGGAAGGAGATTCCTTTTGGGACCATCTCTCCAGACCGGTCACAGCTTCCTTGGTCAGAGCTACTGACCCATCACCAGCTGTCATACCTGTTGTCTTCCCATTCTTCATTACACTGCAGTGCCATGCCATCAGCTCTGCTATTTTCTGATCCCAGCACAAAGCCAGAACTAGGTAAGTTATTTGCCTGCTTAAGACTGAGCTTCAGAATCCTAATATTTCAATTGTAATAAAATAGAATCCTTACATACATTAATGTCTATAGAAGCACATAGGAAAATGTAGTGCTAGCTCTGGTGATCAAACAGAAAATCCTTTCAATTTACTGGGACATTTATTTAGATAGCAAATATATTATAATACAGTTAAGTCTTCTCAGTAATCTAGCAATCTCTAAATACAAGGCTAGGATAAAGCCAATCAGCAATTGTGACCACACCGAAGCACCTTAACTTACAGCCCAGTACCCTCCTATTGAGACCACGGGATGTTCAGAAGGCTGAACTGTTTGTGTACAGAGAACTGCCTTCCTGAAAGACAATCCCAGAAAGCAACACCCATGTCACTCCAGACATGGTGCCAGCCTGACCAGGACACAGACATATTCCTGCTTTCTCTGCAGACTGTAAAAAGAGAACCAAAATTAAAAAATGTTACTATTGGTAAACAAAAGAACTATTAAGTAATAAGATCTTTTCAATAAAATCCTCCCACTTCCGTTAGAACAGTAGGTTGTCAGTACTTGACTACGTGGCCTACTTCAAAGCACAACTCTGATATATGGAGAGTAACAGCATAACTGTCCTTCAACATCAAGTACAAATTTTGAAGTTAACGTAGCCTCACCTAACAGGTAATCAGAACAACTGAGCTCTTCCTGAAGCCAGCTAAAACAAGAAAATAAAATCTTCATTAAAATAAAATTACTAGAGCATGTGTGAAGCAACTAGAGTTTATCAGCTAGTAAAATAATCACCTTTGCTTCCCCTGCCTTCCTTTTCCCTCAGCTGGAAGGCAGCCCACCAGTGGAACAAGAAAGGGACTGTACCAAGCTCTTGGTCAGAAAGGTAAGCTACAACTTCAGAAAGCGGAAGTCTAATCTCATTCACAATACAAAATTTCCTAACATTTCTTTCACATAACTAGTACCACTGACTGGACTGAAAACCAAAAAACAAACCCAGAAAATCAAGTTTTGGCATGATGGAAAACAGATTACACAGTATTATTGATCTTAATTTTCACAGAACATCTTTATTTTGTTATTCTCAATGTACAGGGTTTTTTCCATGAGTAATGAAAATATGTTTCTGTTAAATGATAACTTACCCTTACAGATTGGCAATCTCTATAATTTTAAACTTTACCATCTGCACTATCGGAGTCAAAAAGCTTCAAATTCAGCAGTAATTCTTCAAGGTGTTAGACTTCAGAACAACAATGGGAGTTTCTTTTAGAATTGCTCTCCCAAAATTCAAGTAAAGATCAGTCATTGTACATATGTCCTAAAAACACTAGAAAAAAACTTGTAAGTGAACATTACATTCCTTAATACCTCCCTATAGGTTTCCCATAGCAGCAAGAGCCCTAAGACCTTAGAGCAAACTTGCTTAAGGCTGTTACACTCCAGCTGGCGAGGCCTGTGTATGCTGAACACTCTCCTTAGCCACTTCACCTCCACACCAAGAGACATCCTGAAATATTCTTCACAGGAGCCCTTCCAAATACCTTTCTCCTGTTCCCACCTGTGGTCTCATAAATGGAAAGCTTGAGTAGAATACCCACATTGTTAGTGTCATGCAAATGCTACAGAGAAAGGTGCCATGTAGAAACATTATTTACACTGAATTACTCATTGCAGTCTGAAGTCCTTTGTTAGCACATTTTTTCCTGCAGATGCATGGGCAGGGGACATAGACTAAGATACTGGATTACTAATGAGCAACACTCTTCACACCTGCACCTCTACTTTCCTTTTGTAGGGGGATAAAGTGTAAATATATTAGCTAACATATGCTACAAATAAAGCTACTCCGGGTTGGGTTTTCCAGTCTGTCAGGCAGTTTGTTGTATTGATTACAGGCACCATAATGCAGTACAGAGAAGTCCTGTCACACTCAAGCTACAGAATCCTGCAGAGAAACAAGTATCACCACTTGTCACTCCCAAGAGAAGAAGAGTTAAATAAAAACAGCTTGTCAACTAATACACCCTGGTGACTTACGTCTAGCTTTCTCTTCTGACTGTCCCCAAATTTTGTTAACTTGCACAGTGCCAGAGGCTCATCTAGAACTTCGATGAAGCTTTCATTCCTTTGAATGAAGACGAGGTACCTCAAACAAACAATAAAATCAAACACCCCTGTTTCCTGTACATCAAGTTTACAAATAAAATTTTAGTTTAGACCCCATAACCTTGCTTCCATATGCTGCATTTTCAGAGGCTTAAACTCAAGTCTTTTTAAAAAAACCTCAAAGATTAATCTCTATAATATCTACTAATCTCTCTAGGCAATTTACATAACTGGAAGAGATTCAAAGATTCAGATTTTCCTTCAGTTTTTCCATAATTTTTTCTATTAGGAACAAGCCCAGTTTTGCACAGTGTTACCAGATCAGTCATGTGACACAATCTGAAACTAACTTTCATGACTTCCATTATTTTTTGTTTTATAAAATACGTGGACTTGATCAAAGCTCTTCCCCACCATTGTGCAAATTTCCACCTCTTCTCTAAAGTCTTCATTCATCCAAAGGCAGATTGACTTGGAAGAAAATATCCTTTTAAAGAAGTTAACATATTTTCCAGGGAGCTTTGGAATGCTAAGAAGGCTTACGGTTTATTTTAGAAACAAATTAAACATATCAAGTTGCTACATGAGTAGTAGAACTGACTTCGGTCTCATACATCTTGTAACTCCCCCTCAATCTTCTTTCGTCCTGTCAGATCCCCTGTAAAGGAAAGAATGTTTTTTGGCAGTCACGCATGTGCTGACTGGCCCCAAGAGCACCCCCGTATCACCTTCAGTGTGAGGCATTAACCGAGGCTTCTCTTCCATCTACCTACTGAGTGGCTCTGAATTTCCAGGCACTTCATTACCTCTGAGACCTTCTTCCTGCCTTGAAATTCGACCAGTATTGGCCAGGGATCTCAAGAGCAACTGCAGAGCAACTAACAGATGGGCAGACTGATGCCATGAACAAAAGAAATCAGATTCAAGAATTTTTACTTCTTCACTCTATTACATCACTTGCTTCTTACACTATCTTTTGTCTGAAGAAAAGGAGCCTTGCATTTTCACCCGTGCTGCCTTCTGCTACTTCAGCATGCAATTATCCTACAGAAATGCAGATATTGTGATCTTTCCATCAAAAGTAAAAGAAGAAACTTGCAGAACCATAAGCCACTGCTTTTAATACATTTCAGTCCCATAATGCTTATATACATTATTTCGGAACAAAATAGCGTAACTGAAAATTATGAAGTCAGCCATATTCTTGGCAAAAAATTACATGAGTACAGGTAGAACAATAAACTTTTTTTTTTTGATCAACATTCATTTTCCAATAGATTAAACTGTACTGTCCCCATTTTCTGGATGTCTGTAGAACTAAAGATCATGTTTTTCCAGGGAGCAAGAGCTCAAATTCACAAAATACAGGCAGAGCAAAGATAGTGTTGCACTACTCTTTACGGGGTATAGCCCCAGGTCTAAGCATCTAGTTAGGAAATTCAAAACAGCGAAGTACAGACCAGGCAGATGCTAAAAGCAGCATTATGCTGAAGAAAGGAGTACTCCAAAATCCCACCTGTTTTTACAGCTTGGACAACAGAATGTATTTGCAGATGAAATGTGAAAAGCACTATGTAAAATTACTGCAATGCATGTCTAAATGATCAAACGTGCAGAGAAGCCAGGTGTCTCAATCTGTCTGTATGTAACAGAAAAAATTACCTGTGGCATGAAAAAGACTTGACACGATACTTAATAATTCTTTCATACAATGGAATTTAAAACCTTTTAATTTCTTAACCACAGGATAAAAGGAACTTTTATGACAAAAACAAACAGTATGCAAAACACTGCTGTAGCACTGGCAAAGACCTGTTTTTCGTCAACTAGAAGCACTGTCCCATTACACTTACAGAGGAAGTCAACAGCTTCACCCTCTGGCCTCAACATTTCAATTACACTGTGAACCCAGGGTAATTTTTAGTGCTTACCACTAAAGGGAAATACACTGATTGCAAAAAACCACAGACTCAACACATGTAGCTCCACAGGGATAGTATCTAAGTAGATCTTAGTAATGATGTGTCGCTTAGAATTATGGTCTTAAACCTCACTATGCTGGTGGCACAATTCATCATTCCAAAACTCTTGGAAAAAAAGTCAGGGCATCCTCTGAAAGCTTAAGACAAAGAGAATGTTCCCTAAATGCAGGAAGGATCTTGAAAAACAGAAGTTTGCTCATATTAGCACATTACCATTCATCAGCACAAAATATCCAACTAATAATAAGTAAGTTTCACTTTCCAAATGATCTCTCAAGCCTACATGACATTTCTAGAAGTGATGGGCTTGGCCAGCCTAACAGCTTACTGCTTGCCCCTTCAGTGAACCACTTCAGCCAAAGACTGCTAAGAATGCCACCAGAAGTGCAGCCAGGCCTCAGAGGAGATGGGAGAAAAACTCCCTATGAACTAGAAGGAACTGGTTTCTGAGAGGTATCATCTTTGCTCAATTCGTAATGGAAAAATAATAAATAAAAAGCCTCATCTGAAGCTCATTCTAGAAATAAGGTCTTCCTCTGCTTTAGTTAGTAGGGAGTGGAGATATATTCCCCTAATTTCTAACTCAATCAAATAATTTTGTCAGTTTTCATAGGACAAAGCTGTGCAAAATCTCATTTTTTAGCTTACAAATATTTTGGGGTGTTTACTACTAATGAAAAGGTATAAGCAGAGCCACACCAAAACTCTGGCCAATAGGGTTCCACCCCACCAAGTTAAGAGCTACTCACAAGCCTATCTCCAACCCTGCACACGAAGAGTCACATAAGTAAGGTTATTTGGAAATCAGTAATAGCATCCACTGATCTCACTAATAAATAACGGCCTAGCAAGGTGGCTGTGGTACAATGGCCTAAATCATAACTCCACCATTTCCTTCAGATTTATCATCAGTCTTAGAAGCACACTGATCTCAGATCCATCTTTTGTACTACTTATTCCCAAGATCTTGACAGAGAGAACTGTTTACACTAAGAAATTAAAGGACAATGGAAAAAAATAAAAACGGTTTCCAAGAACTGAGTTTAAAACACAATCTCTGGAATTCCCCAACATAAGGATAAAGTAAGAAAAAAAACTCTAGAAAGGAAATTTGTACGTTCATTTTTCATGAGCACTGAACCTGAAAAAAGTTGTTAATACAGGAAACACAGAGACAAAACACTCCTAAGAAAATGACCTGATTTTCATTTTCTTTACCAAAATTTCACCCTCCAAAGTTAGGCAATAAAGAGGAACTGTAAATTTGACCAAATAATCACCCTAGTAAAAACTCATGCTGGATGATGAAAAGCCACCTCCTCTGCAGTCATCTCACTGAAGTTCTTGAGACAGGCTTAAAACCCAGATCCATCATCCATTTTGGTTTTTTTTTCTTATCCCTGAAACACCTTTATCTCTAAAAAAACGTAGTCCAAAATAGCACAATTTCACTCAGCTTTACTTTACACTGAAACATAATCTTCATAGGTGGGACTCAGGGGACAAAAAAAAAAAAAAAAGAAAAAAAAAGCCCCACACCAGTGTGCATTGAATCTAATTCCAATTTTTTAAAGAACTCTACAGGCATAGATAGGTGTCCTTTTCTTCACATAACTATATTAAGAAACACCTCATTTTTATTATAAAGGACATGCCAGTAAGATTTTTCAAAATGGAGCAGGCCAGAAGGTTTTTTCAAGAAAAAGGAACAAACACACAGTTCTTATCGCTGACACTGGAGACTGCTGATTAAAAGGCTGCTGAGGTCTTCATGTGGTAAAGTCCCAGAAGTCTCCAAAGAGGAAGGTTCCAGGACCTCTCATAGCCTGTTCCAATATTTAACCACCCTGAACAGTAATTTTTTCTTGTATTCAGCTGGAGTTTCCCTTACTGCACCCGTTCACTCACCCCTTCCCTTTCAATAGGCTGAAGGCCCCATTCAGCTGCCTCCACAGCATTCCCTGCTTCAGGCTGAGCAAAGCTGGTTGTAGGAGCTTTGGGGTTCAGTCTGGACCGGGTGTAGACGAAGACGGTGACGAGAGATCTCTGAAGTCAGATCTTGGAACATGCGGTTTATTGCAAAGGGCGTGGGTATAGGGGCACTGCTTAGAGCTGCCAGCTGCAGCTCGGAGCAGGCCCAGGAGAGCAAGAGAGTAAGTGGGTAAGTAAGGAGAGAGAGAGAGCGAGAGGAATGAGAGTGAAGAAGAAGTAAGAGAGAGTGTAGTAAGAGTGTCTGAAGTCCTGGTTACAATACAATAAATCATCTTCTGTACTGAATATTCTAATTGTCACTAACCAATCTAATACAAGATATAAATCCTATAGCATTTACATACAGCCTATAAGAGTTCTTATATTACCATAGAGTGTTACATCTTAACTTCTAAAAACTACTCTTTGGACCCCTTCTGCTGAGCTAGTAGGGTCTGTTCTGACCCTTGGACCTGCCTGCAAGCAGAGGGTATTGTTCAATCAAGAGGGGATTACCTTCAGTCGGCCATACCATTGTTTTCCAGTTGTTCAGTAACTAAGACTTGGTAATTCAAAGGTGGCTTTCATTTCGATGTCGCTTATAGTTTTCATATTCCCAAAATCTTTTGTCAGGCAATCATATTTATAAGGCTTTCCTGTTTCATCTTCCCCAACAGCTGGTCTCAGTGGCCTCCTATCCAGGCAGGCACTCCAGGCCTGAACAACTTCCCTCTCTCCAGTTTGCCATGTCCTGCAGCAAGGGCCAAACACTGGACATGGTCTTCTGGGAGGAACACAACGGTGAACAGATGGGCAATGACACCAACATGTTCTGAGATTACGGAGTACAAATGTTGTGAACATTGACCAACCAGATACACTACACCACCACAGCAGCAGCAATTACACCATCTCCCCTCACCAAATTGCTTGAACAATGACCTCCAGAGCTGCAAAATCAGCATGCAATTCCCTGGCCTTTCTTAAGTCTTCTACTCATTAAAGGAGGAAGTCTTGCCACACACTAAATAATGGAATGAAAGCCCCAGCAATGGAGGAAGTAATAGCTCAGTAGGAAGATGAGAAGGGGTAAGAGAGGGCATTAAGTGGTCCTCATTTTTAAGACACATGGCAGGTGTGATCGACAACATACAAAGGCACACAAAGGCTTAACTGAACGTGAATCATCTGTCATACATTAAAAACTTACCCCTATATTGAATGCTAACACAAGGTACATTAATGAGTAACAGATTCCCTTTCTAAAAAAGCTGGATAGAATAAAGGGTCCAAGACTTTTTTTATTCTTTTAACTGGAAAGTTCAGGGCTACAGTGCAAAACTAATTAAAAATATCAAAAATTCCCACTCTGAAGATTCTTAGTAAATATGGAATAAATGTACTAGCACTTAAAATCTCAAAGAAACTTTTAATAACTAAAGACTGAAACAAACAACCTGAGCCAGAAATCCAAGGGCACAAACTCAGAATATGGTGCATAAACCCACCCAAGACAGTATATTCCAATAGATTGAAAAACTGTTCACCCACCAATACATTTTCTGTATGTAAAAGAACACACCACACAAAACGTCATCAGCAAGTTTAAGTCTGTGAGAACTACATTAAAAGTCTGAAATTAATGTGCCAGTGAAACTTAATGAAATTACCATTTCAAGAAAAGCATACAATTTTAACAAGCAAGTCCTAAATCAATCACAACATACCAGGTATCAGACTTCTGTCAGTACTCAGGGGAGTACTAATATTACAGCCAAAAAATCCAACAAAACAAGTTATAGAAAACTACAACATTCAAAAAGAAATTAAAGAAAAGCATAGCTGAATGTGTGGAATAGAGGAAAAAGCAACACACTAGCAGAAACCAAGAAACAAGCAGGAGGTTTATCAGTGGAAAACTACAGGTTGACTATTGACTATATAACAAACAAAGTCACATGAATTAAATTCAGAGTTGCTTATATTTCAGCAGAAAGTATGCCTTGTGTCACCACAACCTCATTTCAGCCAGCAGCAGGTCTTGACCCTTAACAAAAAATTCACCTAGCATCATATTAAGCTCATAGTATATCTCAGGAATGTATTTTACCAGACTTATCCCAAATGTGAGTACACACACTGTGGCCCATCAATCACGAACTACTACACACATGCCAAGCTCCTCATTACATAAGTGACAATAATCGGACAGTGCAAAAATACTTGGTACTAGGGAAGTGGCTCTCTTCTGGAGGCTTTTGCTTTCATTTTTTACGATGTCTGTAAAAGGACAATGTATTTCCTAACCTTGTCTTTCAAGTGAGAAATTATTTTTTTTTTAAGTCACCATACAGCAACTTCAGGTCAAACAGCAGGAGCTCCATGACCTGCGTGTGTTTGCACGAAATACCACGTGTCAAATGACGATAGGAGACCTGCACTCTACTAAGACACAGCAAGACATGAAGGCAGCACAACTTGCCAAAATACTTTGAACCAGATTTCAAAAATGAAACTGACATCGAACAATAACTAAAAACTACTTAACTGCAGGAACGCAAGCTGTTGTTTCAGTTTTATTTAACAGTCCTTTTCCAAACCTCTTCACTGCTTTTCTTATCAAATTTGTATCCTGGCTTTCAAATTATGTCATATGATGAAACAGATTAATCCTCTAATGAAATTTCCTCTTCTCTGCATTTAATTCCCCTGCACAAGTTCCTGGCCAACAGCCTTGTACAAGACCAATTCAGAAGGTATTCACAAAAACATAAGCAATAAAATACACATTATTTTTAATAATCTTATTAACATCACAGCAGAACACAAGCAATCTAGTAGGTTTTCAGAATGTGCTAACAGTTACTTTCTGACACAGGTGACTGAGATTCCAAAAAGGAACAGGCAGTCTACTAAATCTTGTATTTACAGAAAAGGAAGAATTCTTGGGAGCATGAAGTTCAGGGGCCCCCTTGGCTACAGTGACTGTGAACAAGATTCAGGATCCTCAGAGCAGAGAGCAAAGCCAAATAACAGCATCACAGCCCTGGACTTCCACAGAACAGAATTGCTCAGTGATCAGCTTGGAAGAATTTCAAAAGGAGGCTGTCCTGGAGAGAAGAGGGGTCCTGGAGAGAAGAGGGGTCCAGGAGAGCTGGTTCATTTTCATGGATCTCCTACTACAAGCTCAAGAATGGCCCTTACCAGTGTTCAAAGAATCAAACAAAGGTGCCAGAAGGCCTGCATGGACAAACAAGAAGATTCTGACTGAACTCAAATGTAAAAGGGAGTGTAACAAGATCACAGGCATGATCCAGGTGATCCAGAAAAAACAAAGACCCTGTCTGAGCATGCAGTGATAGGGGTTAGGAATGCCAAAGCCCATGCAAAAGCCAAAACCCACTTGGATTTCCATCTGGTACAGGACATGAAGGGTAACTAGAACAGCTTCCAAACATACAAAGCACAAGAAGGTGGATTTATCAAGAATAAAATGTACTTAATCAGCCTGATGGCTATTTGTAAAGAGTTGACTGGCTTGGTGGATGAGAGAAGAGCAGGTTTTTTTGCTCTGACATCAGGAAGGCTTTTGACACTGTCTCCCATTATGTTCTTATGGACAAACTAATGAAGTAGGGGCCAGATAAAAATGGACAGTGAACTGAACTGGAAATTGAAGGAGTTATGAACAACAGGAAAAGGTCCAGCTGGAGGCCAAGTATGAAATTAGAAGAGGCACAGAAACTGAAATAGAGGAAAACCCATGTAAACATCACCACCACCACCCCCCCAAATTTTACTATAAGCATCATCAAACACTGAAAAAAATTTGCCAGAAAAGCTGCTGAGTCTCCATACTTGTGGTCAAAACCAGCTTGGACAACATCCTGGGCAGCCTGGCCCAGTTTACTGAATTAAATGATCTTCAGAAGTGCCCTCCAACCTCAATGATTCACTGATACTGTTAGAACTGGTTTTAAATCTGTGCCATATTTTCAGGGGTGAGAAAGCATTTTACAGCAGCTACGCAAATCGTAGCTGCAGACCAACCAGGTTCAGACTATTTTTGGCAAAGTGTTACATTCTAGCTCAAATCCCTAACATTCCCTACCTGCTCATGGCCAATACAATCCAGCAATACCCTCTGCTAACATGCACACAGGACTTGGAAAGTAAGTGTAAAAGTGTGGAGGGCTGTGAGCCCTTGGCACAAGAGCCCTCTGCACTCCCTTGGAGGAGAGAGGCCTGAGGGCAAAAGACTCTCCCAGAGATAAGCAACCCTCCTCGGGTCATGGTGGTAAAGTGAACCACCCCCAGTATGCCTTGTTTCTATATGGCAATAGCCTGTACCCAGTTGGCTAACTGGTTTCTACCCCACCCCCTGCCTTTCCCATAAAAAGCCCCTGTTTCTGCCCCTTGGGAGGGAGCCTTTGTCCCTGGCCTTCCCTTCACAGGGGCTGCTGGACAATAAAGGCCACCTCTGAGGAATTACCAAATGAGGCTCCTGTCTCTCTGTACCCGAGCTCACCTTGGGTGATTTCACAAAGAGCTGAATCACAAGAGCTGGAATCACTTTTAGCAGAGAAGTTGCTGCACTTGCTGAAATCCCCTGCTGCCTAGGGAAGCCTGCCATCGCCCTGGAAGAGCTGCTCTTTGCAGGACGCTCCCTGTAGGAAGGTCGTCACACACCGGTGCTGACAAGCATCGGACCCCCTGCGATATCAAAGTGTATTCATTCCTTCTCTGCCATTCTCATTCCATTTACTGAAACGATGCTGTTCATGCAATTGCCGTCATTTTCTAAAACTTCTGGCTTCAGCAACCGCTTACACAATTATCCAATCACGTGTATATGGAAGGAAGGAGGAAACAGAAGAACAAATTCACCTTAATATTGATCTCCGAGTGCCAGAAACTCTCAAGTCATGGATCTAAAACCAAAGAGAGATGGCTGCAGCTACAGCAGTGGTCACCACGCTCCAGGTAAAATCCTGTGGTAACTACAGGAAACAAAACCACACCAGGAAGACAAAATTCTCTTTAAACAGGCAGAGTTTGTTAATGCTGGAAGGAGATACTAGATGAAGTATAATTATACTTCAATCCATGACTTATTATGGAAAGATGCTCAAAACTTCTTTTAGTTTTGCTTTTTTTTTTTTTAATTAAATTTACATTTTTTAAATTCACAACTTGTACTGCTTTTGCAGCAAAGAGTCTTATTTGCCTGTTTTTGGAGACATACCTACAACTTTTTCAAGTTGCAGACATTCAAAAAGGGAGGCCTCATTCTTCACAGATTTCCTTTAAATGGACAAGCTTTTTCACCCTCTAAATCTGAGTAAGAATAAAGGAGTTGTATAAAAAGACAAACTTTTTGTTCCTGAAACAAACTTATCTACTTCCACTGCGTGTTTAACTTCAAAATACAGTTATTTTTACTACATTCTTCATATTTTCATGTTGGGACTTCATATATAACAGCATGTCAGGTTTTCTATAGCATATATGGTCTTGCATTATACAAAGAACTGGTATTTGTAGGCTTTTTACTCTAACAGTTGAAGAAAATCTTAGTTGCTTGTGGTATTTTTGCTTAAACCTGACATGGGTCTCTTCAAAAGAAGGTCTGAAGAAAGTATATAACTCAAGTTACTTATTTATATTCTAGCACATAATACAAAAAGCAGTCAGCATCAAAGAACAGAATAGGTAAAACTGATTTTCAAAAGAATTAAAGATTTTTTTCAAAGGCTCATTTATTAGAACCACTGATCCAAAGCCTGCTGAAGTTCAGAACCATCTTCAGCTTAAAGGATTTATACAGGCTATTTATGAAGTATGAATAAATGTAATTTTTCCCTTATTTTACTATTTAAAATTAGAAAAATATTTTTTTCCCAATTATTAAAACACTTTTATTAACATAGGCAACACAAGATGTCTTCCGACATATTTTTTCATCATTTCTGAAATCATCTAACTTAAATCTGCACTTAAGAATAAAAAATATTCTGGACTGCAATCATTTAAAACAATAAATACAATGGAACTTCAAAAGAATTCATTGGAATGCAAAATACAAAACAGTATAATGGAAAAGTAAATAAGGTAACAGAGGAAAACAAGATTGTGAAATGATGTGCAGGTAGGCCAGAAAGGCCTTATTATGCAGTACGAATAAATTGGAAGATCCTTCTGTAATGAGTCATTCTAACATGCAACTAGTTGTATTTCTTTCCCAAATGAGAAGTGTCTTTGCAATAAAGAAACCAAGTTCCACAAAAAACAACTGCACCATGGGATAAAGAATAACGGAGAAAGGACAACCACTGCTCCTCATGCATTGAAACACTCAGTTAGGTGACATATTCTTGTATTCTTGTATGAGTTGAGTAACACTCAGCTGAGTGTTTTACATTCTTGTAATCCCAGCTTTCTCATTTACAAAAGCAGGGAAGACTACAGGCACTTTCCAAGGAATGAAAGCTCAGGGTATCTTGGGTCCTAAGCAGGAAAGAGAAATCTGCCAGACCAGATTATCCAAGTGGGGGAAGTCACCACAGTATTAGCTGAATTTAAGGTCAAGTCACTCCCACAAATCCTGGTTTTAATCTCACACATAATGCCTTCCCCTTAACTCATTTGGTAGGATTAATGGTTTGAATTTTTTAAAAATCCAATAATCTAAAAAAAACAAACAAACAAACCACAACCCACATAGTAACAGAACACCAAAAAACATACCCAATAACCACAAACAAAAAAAACTCCATGATAAAACATCATTATTCACCTTTTTGGCACTATCCAAAATAAGGTGATTGTGGTGTTTTGTGCTTCACCTCCCTCACAGCAGACACAGAACCTAACACAGAAGAAAAATCTGTTTCCAAACTTCAGACTCCCATTATGAACTGCAAAGAAGCTTATAGACAACCATTACATCACTTACTGATGTTGCATCATCCAATATTTAAGCCACTGAATGGTGGCCACGAAATGCATAAAGGTTAACATGCTGAGGGAGTTGCAAGGGGAGAATCTTTTTCCCAAATAAACTCACACCGGGATAGTGTGAAAAACAGGCATCACTGAATTCTAAACTAAATACAAGATTTTTTCCTAAGTTTATACAAGTCCCCGATTTAAATGAAACAAGGAAAAAATGATTCTCTACAGACAAACTTAGCAGTGAGGACTGTTTACCCTGAACACGCCTTGCTGAGTAACTGTCTAATATTACCACTGGCTCTACTCACTCGCATTAAAGAATTTAGTTTCTCAGTCATGAATCACTGATTAGAAGAGCAGAAACCATCTGAGCCACAGACACCTTGTAACATTTTAGATCAAGCTTTAAAAATAGGTTTTGGGGGTGGAGGTTGTTTGTCTGCCCACCCACAAAAGACAAAAACCCCAGCTCAACAAAACTTTTTGTGGCCATCTCATTTCACAGTTGCTTAGGTAGAAGTTTACCTTTTTTCTCCTTACCTTCCAGATAACTGATTTTCAGGAGTGGTGAAGGGGAGAAGTTTCATTTTGCCAGATGGAGCTGCTCCTTCCAGTCCTTTCCCTATCCATACATACATCACTCAGGCCCATGCCTTTAGAGCTATGTAGCTTGCTGTGTAACCTCTGAAAGTGCTACTTCCTTCCCTTAAGCTGTAGAAATGGAGTGAAAGAGGAGTAACTATTCTACAGCAAACAGAAGTCCCAGTAGCATCATTCACCACAAAAGGAGAAAGGACTTTTCCACAGGATCTAAGGGATTTACTGGATTTGCTGCTGCAATAAGACCTGGAATCAAAACTGGATTTGCTGCTGCAATAAGACCTGGAATCAAAAATTAAGTCCTGCAATGTAATACAGTCCACTAAAAAGGTGACACAGAAAACTATTCTACAGGCAAAAAAAGCACTTGCCTGACTGCAAACAAGTAGAAAAGAAATGAAAGTATGACAGCATATGTAACTTGTGTGTACAATCCCAAAACACCTTGCATTTTCCTTCAGCTGGGAGAGAGGATGGAGAAGAGATGGGAGTGAAAACAAAAGCAGGCAATGGTGCATTTCATTTTAGCTTATTAAAACTGGAGAACATTAGACCCATATGATGCAACAACTTTAACAGAAGTGAGTAAAAACAAAGACATAAGTTTGGTATCTTGAAGAAGCAAAAATAGGCCCAGTCCTGAATATCTGAAAAACTCCATTTCCTGTTGCTGATCACCAACAGCTGCCTTGTTTCATCAGGCTTGGTACAGAACCTCCTGAAAGCAGAAGGAATCCTGATGAGCTATTATGGAATCAGCACTCCAACATGTAAGAACACCTGTAGATCAGATCAAAGATTCAACTAGCCCAGCTCTTACAGTGCAGATAGCTGTGGATAATTAGGAAAGAACACAGAAACAAGCATCACTACACTATCCTCTCAGCTTTAATTATTCACAAATCCATAATTCCTTCCACTACAAGGGTGCTAAGTAACTCTAAAAGTATTGCTCTTTCAAAAATATATCTGGGTTACACACATGCTTTTAGCTTCCAAAATATTATGGTGCAGAGTAACCAGCTTAATTAATTTTTATGCAAAGGAACATCTCTTTTTGCTTGTTCTCACTCCACCATACTCATCTGACACCTCCAAGTTCTTGGTGTAGATAGGATAAAGCTGATCCACAGAAATTCAAGATGGAAACAGAGAAAGCTACAATATCTCAACACCACCTGTCTGTCTCTATTCTTCTCTTTCCTAAACTGCTAAGTCCTAGCTCCCTTTTTTGGTTTTGATACACAAACAACTCCATATATTCAATTATCATAGCTAGCCTTTCACCCCAACTTTTCCAGCTGTACTACATTGTTTCTGAGATGGGGAAAAATGAAGGGAGATGGGACCTAGATACACAAGCTCCAAGTGCAATATAGATTTATATACTGAAGCCTAACAGAGAACACTGTCTATAGATGATGATTTGCTCTTTTGACCAACACCAAGCATTAAGCTGCTCTTTAATCTGTGGAGTTACCTACCTGAACATTTAAGATTTCACCCATGAGCTCCTGTTTAATCATTACCTCTCAGCATTTTATATGTGACAATTCTTTGACATTTACACACATTTTATACCAACTAGTGCTGAAGAAGGTCCTTCAGCATTTCTGCACAGACAATTCATCTACACTAATCTGAATAACTATCAGTAAGCAAAAGTTCTCTACAAAGAAAAAAAAATAAGCACTTTACCTCTCCATTGCCATTTAACTCATGAAAACAGCAGAAAGTTACCAGACCTATTTAGATATACAGCTGAATCGTAGCCTCAGTCAACAGTGCAAACGGAGAGAAAAATACTCAAAACTATCTACAGTCCTGAACTCACAAAAAACAACACCTAAAGGGCATGGGCTATGAAATGCTACCTGTATTGGCCAGCAGCCATTATACAACATAATATTTTGTAACACTTTCATACAGAAAAAAACCTTTTGTTGCACGGACTCAGCTACAAGGACCATTTTGGTTCTGTATGCAGTATTTTTAAAAAGCAGGAATTTTACTCCTCATGTTTAAAAAAAATTAAAATGCTAACAAGAGACACAAGCGTGATCACCTTGTAAGATCACCTCCATAACATCAGGATCAGAATACCAGCTTGCCAAACTACTTACTGCTACTGAATTACTTCAGCATCTGATTCAGATGCACAGATTGTGACTAATACTGAAGGTTTTTCATGTTTACTTGTTTCACTCTTCCAACTTTCATATTATTGCTAATTTGAAAAGATGAGAAACTTTAAAAACCCCAGAGCAGCACACAAGCCATTCATTCTTTTTTCCTTAAGAAAGATCATGTTTAAATCTCACCTCACAAGCAGCTCCAAAGCAACTTCTCCAACATATTTTTTTAAGAAAGTAACTTAAGCATACAGAAAATGTGAGACTGTATTTAGACAGACCCATGTAAGTACAGAGAATGGAGCAGAAGGCCTGTAAAATTGCCATGAAAATTGATTACTCCGGGCAAAGTTTACTTACTCACCTTTTAGCATGGTGACTGAGGATAATAAAATTTTTAAATGCATGCAAGAAGGAACAAGTCAGATATTACAGCCATTGATGAATAAGGAATGTTTGTGGCTATACATGGGAATACTTTTCACTGGAGTCACAGGCTCCCTATTAAAGTTGCATCAAAATTAGAGAGAGAGCTGAGAAGAAAAGCACAGCAACAATAACAAAGCATGAAGTGCAATGGGACAGCTTGTTACACGAAAACTGCAGCATTTCGTTTGGAGATAACCCTAACCAGATCTTTATCTTACAAAAAACAGGTCACAACCCACAGGTAAGAAGAGTCACCTGCTTGAGGAGCACATACTAGACCTGTTGCTTCTTTTGCTAACCAAAAAGAACAACAAAAACAAAATGTTTCAGTTCTCAATTGTTGTATCAAAAGGAAATTCTGATAGCTTTGCATACTCCTGCAAGCACTGACTGACCTCTAGCTCTCTTAAACATTATGGAACTCAGGACATATACATTTAAATATGTGTAAACTACAACAGACTTATCTGTCAAGTTTCCTAGGAAATTAACCACTTCCACATTCTCTTACATCAGGACAGACCTTGAACAAGTTATAATGTCGTGTTTTCCTCAAAAATAACTGGAATTGTATTATGGTTTTGAAGTCCACATGACTTTAGCACCATAAACCAGTTTTTGAACATCTCCACATATGCAGTTTTCCAATATAAAACCACAACTTAAGTTGTGGATTGAGCTCAGTTTTAGTTTTCAAAATTGAGAAGTTCACCTCAATGCTGTGAAGGTATCACTGGACACATTGTATCTATCTGCCACAAGCCAAGTGATCTGTAAGGGATTCTTGAGAATTTAAAAGACTCTCTTTTTGCTCATCCCATGGACAGAACAAGTTGTATCCAAGACACCTATTCACCTCCAAGTTTTAAATCACATCAGCACTTGAATTTTAGTCTTTTCTGCCCTCGCGCTTAGACTAAGAGAAGTACACAGATATATTCAACACTAATATTTAAGACAATTTAAGAAACCTTGATTTTTTTTAAACTTTTTTTTATTACAGGATTGTTCACTCTCTTATGTCACAAACCTTAATACAAAAAGACCCAAGTATTTAGATGAAAAACTAAACTAGGAGAGAACAAAATACAGTCTTTCAAAGGGTGAGTGGTTTGCAATAAAGTTTCAATAAGAAATAGTACTCCGTCAAGTGTACAAAGAGATCTGCATACATATACCAATAGGAAGGCACACTGCCATTTCTGTTAGGTAAAAAAAAAACAACCAACCCTCCCCCCCCCCCCCCCCCAAAAAAAAAGCCCTAGCAAACCAAAAACCCACAACAAACAAACACCAAAATCCCCACACAAATCCAGGTTTCTCTTTTCAACCTATTTGTACCAATTGCAACTGTGGTCTTCTTTTTAATTTCTTGTCCCCGGCCCCTCAAACAGACAAATATAAACCTCAAAATTTAAAATACGAAGATTACATTATCCAGCCAACTCAGTGATGCCAGTGCAAGATTACTCCCTACAGCATATTTGCTAGTGCTTAATGCAGTCCATACTGTGTGTCCTAACACATTATGCAAATGACACACACATAAAAGAAAATGTCTATCTCAGAGTGCCCCCCTCCACCAACAGACAATCTGTAATTAGCCATGTCCTCTAAGGAGGCACCTCATTCACTCTCACCAAAGCAGCAGCTGCTGGCAAATGGAAATAAAGAAATTTAGAACAAAAATAAGCCTACTACCTGTACTCCCAAAGGTGTATACTCATGGTTGCAAGCCAGAGTCAAAATCTAAACAGCTGTTTGTATTTTTGCAGAATGCCCACACAGAACCTCTCATGCCCAGTGCCAAATATTTATTAACATGATTTGTATCAGGCTCTCTCAAGCACGCTGTACAGAGAGCTGCAGCAACAGATCCCAAGGCTTCACTGAAACACTTCTGATCTACAAGCTCCCAAGGCAAAAATCTAGAACAGAAAATATAAAGTGGCAATGCTTTCTGCTGAACACAATTCAGAAAAATGCAGTAGTTCTAGTCCCCCAGCACAGAGGTGCAGAGAGCAAAGCATACAGTTGTGCCTAATCTTTACTATCCTACTACAAAGTGATCCAATTGCTAAACTCTAATATCACCTCCCCAGAAGAGTTCTCTTCAAATCCAACAGCAGTCACCAAACAGTAAATTCTGAAAATTGTTCCCTGTAAACAACAATTCAAGGAGTAGCCAGAATTCCCATCTATCTAGAGTAAATGAAAAATGCATTTCACCATGGTTAAATAAATAAATAAATAAATAAAAAGGAAAAACACACCACAGAAGAAGCCTTCCCATTAAATAACCTTTATGTACTCAAGAACTGTATACATAAAACAATCCCACCTTCCAACTCTAAGATTATGAACTTTCAGGTTTACAAGATGTGTCAGGCCTCTGATATGAACAAAATCAAAGCCTGTTTGATGTCACTGCTCCCACCCATTATACTTCTACTGCGTGTGCCTACTACTGGATGATGGGCAAAAAATACCATGGAAGTGTCTTTGCAAAAACAATAAAAATTACAAGACATAAGAAGAATTTGGACAGCAGAAATGCACAGCATTTATAATAATCTGCATTTCGTATTATAAACAGGCAAAGTGTTACAAGATTCCTGTAAAAATAAATCAATCTGATCAGACAACATAACTCACATCCACTGTCTGTGTGCTATGCTTAGCGTAACATATTTTTAGTACATTTCCATTACCTTTTGATAAGGCAGACAAACACCTCCTCTGTAGCAAGGCCCTAAATTCAAGGTTTTGACGAGATCGTAGGCTCTGACAGCTTCCACAATCATGAAATCTAACAGCCCACCAAACTGACTTCTGGAGCACTGTCAATTCAGACTGTTTCAATGCATTTTAGAAGCCTCAACATTTATACCAGGGCTAACCCATGTTGGTTTTTTTTTCCAACAGTGACTCTTGTTAACCACAAGAAATCAATCTTGTTTTCATTTAACATCATTTTGTAATTTTTTCCTATTCTACAATTAATTTAACACACAAACAACTGCCAGGAAGAATGGCACACAACCTCTGAATGCTAGAAAATCTCAATTTTTTCTTCCAGTTGTTATCAGAGAAAAAAACCAAAACATCAGCTTCAGAGGACCAGTATATATTCCTAACAGCTTAGCCTAACAGTGCCACTTAGACTTCCTTAGAAAGGTAGTATTTTTTTTAGTAAGGCTCACAGGTTACACATGTTTATATTACAGTCATCATCTACACAGCCACATATGTACGTAGTCAGGGAATTAAAGAAAAAAAATACCATCTTTTACTTTTTTCAGAGCCCATACTGTTCAGCTATGATTTCATTTTCCACCTACAGTAAGATGTTTTCAAAGGTACAAGAGGGACAAGATCACAAATGCATACAGCAAGATAAAAAAACCTCCTCTTCCCTAACTCCATTGTTCTCTCAATTGTTTTTGCGTGTTAAGTAAACACAAATGACATGAAATAATATGTCTGAAGTAGCGGACGTTATTTTTGCATCTTAATGATAAAAATTATTAAAAATAGCCTATAGAGAGAAAAAACTCAACTTAGTGCTTTGATGTTTGTCAAACCTGCTAAAGAAAAAGGTTCAGCTGTATAATGCATATACAGCATGCAATAAATGCAATTATTTCATACACAGTTCAAGATACTCTGAGTCCACTGCATTTCTCTTGCAAAAGGTTTTTTTTTCCAGACAATTATACCAAAGTGGTACAATCAACAAACTCGTACCACTGGGAAGCAAGAAGTTACTTTAGAAAAACACATCAAATGCAGTTACACTGGAATGCAAAGAAGATGTTTTCCTTTCCTTGAAGGAACGACTTCCTGCTTCATACTGTCACTTATCAAATACGTAACATTTCCTCATGGAAGAGGTCCATGTTTTGTCAAATTACCCTAGGCTTATGCTGACATAAATCAGACCAGAAGTCAGCGTTATGCTTGCATGATTAAACAGGATTTAACTCAAGCTTTTTAAACAGCTTCAACCAAAACTCCTGGTAAGGCTGGTATTTATACTGAATTTATTTAACAGAAGCTTTGGGCAGAATTCTCTATCACCTAAGTAATGTACACTTCTAACAACCAGTATTGTGTACTATTTGACATATAAAATCTTACAAATGGATTTCTGTAATTCTGATCTTTAACATTACGATTAAACC
The DNA here is from genome assembly GCF_017639235.1 of Corvus kubaryi. Taxonomy (NCBI): domain Eukaryota; kingdom Metazoa; phylum Chordata; class Aves; order Passeriformes; family Corvidae; genus Corvus; species Corvus kubaryi. The sequence goes on from NW_024581137.1 coordinate 41,780,093, forward strand.
TTCCAGTGTCTGAGTATCAGGCATAGAAAAAGCACCAGTACCCAACAGCAGAGAGTTCCAGAACAGTTCACATGTTTACAGGCATAACTACAGAAAGACTGACATTCTGCTCGGATAGTAGAGAGATGTAACACCTGGGAGTCACCACTTGAAGTTTACCAATGTTATCCCAACCGGGCTGTTAAAATAGTAAACAATCTATTCATTATTGTTAGCAAGAAGGCAAATGATTTTCTATTTTCAGTGCCACCATTGCCCTTCCCTGGTTCCTGACCCAGCACATGCTTCTCCTCAGTTTACGCAGTTGTGCTCTCTCTGATAAGGTGTAGGAGTGAGAATATTGCGGGGTTTTCTTCTTCTCTGAAATTGAACAGTTGTGATTACAAAGCAAGTACTGATAAACCTCTTTTAATTTTATGGAAGTCTTTGGAAAGGTATTCCTAACTTTTGACAAACACAGAAGCTCTGGGGAATCACTAAAGACTGTTCACTATTCCTAACAACTCACCTGATAAGCAAAACAAAAACATGTCACAAAACCAAAAGAAAAATACCAGTCTTAATAAAATTATTTGATAAAGTATTTTTAGTATTCATAAACCGAGGAAATAGCATTGTTAAGAATAAAACTTGGCTTTTAAGGCCACAAACACTGTTGCTTATATTTTCTTCAACCTGCATTTAATGTTCTGAATGTAATTTTAATACAGATTAACAGTAAACTATACCACAAAGAGACACAGCAATTCTTTAAATGCAAAACAGTAGGAATAGAAAAGCAAAAAAAACCCCAAAAAATAAAAGCACTTTTTGTTGTGCTTTTCCAGGCAAAAGGACGGAAAATTAAATTTACACTAATGAAGACACCAGTTCCAGCCTCAAACCTGGACAGGCCTGTGGGATGTTGTGACTGAAGCAGTACTGGCTGTATCTCAGCAGAGCTTAAACTCTCCAGCAAAACACCACTACAACCTGACAGAACAGAGATAGCCAACGCTTATTAATCTAAAAGCCAGAAAGAACACGCTCTCACTTATCTGTCCTTATGAACATAAGCCCAGCAGTTCTTCCATTTGTAAACGTGTGTCAGATTTCAAACAGAATGGCAAACAGCCCTGAGAGTCCCTGGCCCTCTCTGCCAGCTCCCCCAGGAGCGCAGAATACGTGACCTGTCCCTTTGAGCAGGCGCTCCATGCTCAGACGGAGCCTGCAAGCCTGAACGTGCAATCTTTGTTCGCAACAATCGTGTCAGTGAAGGGGCTCTGAAGGGAGAAAGACCACTAGGTATGGTGTCAAAGGGAAAACCAAAAAAAAAGGAAGTAAAAATAAAAACAGAAAACGTGGCAAGGCATGACCAAACGGAACTTAATATCAGAGTAGGCAGGCGTCCAAAACAAAACACAATTATTGACCAACATACGCAGTATCCCCAGACGACTCGAATCGCATGTCCTCTATTCTCCTACCTGTGTACACAAAGATTCACAGAAGCACCACTTCTCAGTCAGACATTCCCTTTCTTAGTCTGACCACTGATCTTGAAGCTAGAGGACAAGTTTTTCAGTTCTTGCTCAAACCTTGATGATTACAGTTGTGCATTTCCAAAACCTTAAACTGATCGAAAAGCCTAATTTCTGTTGCAACTCCCTTGACTGTAGTGAACAACAGCTATGCTTGGAGTCTTCCTCATGACAACCTGCGGTCTGTACAGGTCTACACCTAAACATTCAATGTGGATCACCTAATTACTGCATTATAATGCAAACACCATATGGGATCCAGTATCCCAAAACCATTAATCATTTCCCAAAATTGCTAATACCTTGCAGATCAGTGCTAGAACACTACAAACCCCTGCAACTGCAGCGATTTTTTTGAAAACTAGAAGTCCCTTTTTAATAGTAATTGTCTTTCCTTAAAGGTGTTTTCTCATTTTTTAAACAGAAAAGCCATTCTTACTGTTCAATACCAGCAAGAGAGACTTCAATTAAAAGGATTTGTTCACATATAGCACAAGAAGCACTGTACACAGGAACTACTCCATCAACTGAACTGAGAGAGCAGATGCCAAGCCACAAATCCTCACTCTCTTGGCATTTTACACAAATCTAGGAAAATAAAGTTGTAAGAAAATAAACTGAACTTTAAGACATGCAGCAATATTACCGAAGGCAACGGAGAACGCACGGCAACCTTGATCATACATTCACTAGGGCCGTCTAAGTTCAAGCAAAGATTACATCAGGCCTGCTCTGATCAAGGCAATCACCCGTCTGAGCGCATTTTCTACCAGTTACATTTTAACTCTAACATGTAAGTGCCTGGCAAAAGAACAGGCAGAGCAGTCCATTTTGCAATTCCACACCTATTAGCAGTCCCCAATTAGACAGCTTTAACATGATGAGCTCCGAAACGAAAGTGCCACAGACCTTGTTAGGGCTTACCACCGTAGGGAGAGGTAGATTATGACAAGAGCCAGTGCCAAAGCCCAGAAGTTTCAATATGACAGAATTAAAAAGCAGATACTCATTTTTACCCTTAGACATGTGGTCTTCTCCTTCTTCCCACACTATCTGAACTATTGAAGAACAGGTTCTCCAAACATGCAACTGTTTTTCAGCTGTATTTTATCACAGAGCCTTTACATCTTCTCTGCTCTTACTTAAGACTCCAGTTTCATCCTCACCCAACCCACCTGACTTTAAGAGACTGTGTGAATCTCTTAATTGAGGTGATAGCAGAAAAGAAAACCCTACAATACCATATGTAACACTTTCAGACGAAGGCAAAAGGGTGAATTCAAGATAGCAGTAAACCAAAACCCAGTGTCCTAAGGAAAAAAAAAAAACCAACAACACAAAAACCACACAACAAAAAACCACAACCAATCCAAAAATCACCCGGACTTTTAAATTAAAGTTCTGTATGTTTAAAAATCACTCAATTGTATTTCAACTTCAGGAAACAAAAGGGGGAATACCTACATAAAGGGCATATATCTCATAGCCCTACACAGATTTAAATCAGCTTTTTCTTCAGCACAACATACATACTCTAACTTTGAGAAATACAGAATCAAGTTTGTCTTTGTAAATAAAGTTTAAGAGAAATCTTAAAACAAGTCTACTGAAACTGTTATATGTATTTTGTTGAATCTGAAGTTCATGGTTTTTTCAGAGACATTTATTACTGCTAATAGGGAGCACAGAAGGATCAGACACGGCTCTGTGTTAAAAACTTTGTCTTACAAGTCAAAACATGCAATGGTGCCACCATAGGGCATGCTATTAAGTTTCTGAACTAAACACACAGAGGATCGTTCCAGCAACAACTGCTATGGACAGAAATATCCTTAATATAAGCTGCTGCGGATAGACAGGAGAATGGCAAGCACAGGGTACAAGCAGACAGAGGCCAGACCCTGATTTCTACTAAAAATCATCACGGTAGAAATGTGACAGGAACGCAGCCGTACCCCTGAGCGCCCAGCGAAGCGCTCCTCCAGGACGGGCAGGTTGGGCGTGGGAGCGACACGCCAGGCTCTGCCCGCGGGGCCGGAAGGGGGGCGAGGGGCCCAGGGGGCGGCCCCGGGGAAACCTCCGTCCCGAGGGCCAGGGCGGCGGCGGCTCCGCAGGGCGGGAAGCGGAGCCGCCGCCCGGCCCGGGAGCGGTGCCCCGAGTGCGCGGCGAGCGCTCGGCCGGGCGGCTGCCTCCCCTCCGCTGCTGGGGAGCCGCACCACTCCCAGCGTCCAACTCCCAGCAACTCCGGGGCGGGCGGGCAGGAAGAGTGGGAGGGAGGGAGAGCTGGAGGGAGGGAGAGCGGGAGGGAGCGGCCATTAAGCCCGCTCCAGCCAAGCCGTTCCCCGCGGCGGGAGGCGGCCGCCCGGCACGGCCCGCGCCCCGCCCGCCTCCGCCGCTCCTACCTGGCCGCCGGCGCCGCTGCCGCCGCCCGGAGGGGGCTCGTTGTCTCCATCTCCGCCGGGTAGCCCCGCTGCCCACCGGGTCGCCATTATTTCATTCCCGGTTACAAAGGAGGCACAAATCCTCTGGAGCCCACATCGGGGAAGGGAAGGACGAGAGGCGGGAGCCAACGCCAGAGCCACTCGCGCACACCAGGCGAGGCTCGGCCAGCCCAGCCCCGCCGCCGGGGGACGGGGGTCGGCCCCTTCACGCGGTTGCCATAGGGAAGAGTACCCGAACGACCCTGGGCTTCAGCTACGCTCCCCGGCTTCTGCCTTCATGGCTGGAGGAGAAGAGAGAGCAGATGTGTCAGTCCTCGGCGCGGGGCCGCCACCGCCTCCGCCGCCCGTCCCTTGTTAGGCTAATTGCACCCACTCGTCATCTTCCTCTTCCTCCGGCTCCTCCTATCCAGAGCTCCAGCCGCGGGGAGGAGAGGGCAAGCGGGGAGAGGCGGGAGGCGTCCCCTCCCTTCTACTTCGCTACACGCCGCCGGAGGGAGCGAGGACGGAGGGAGCAGCGCTGTTTAGGCAGCCCCGGCCGGCGGGGCGGTAGGGCCGCTCCCGGCCCAGCCGAACTTTGATCAACTGGTAGAGGAGGAGGACGGGACCGGGGGCCGAGGGGCCGCTCGCTCTGCAGGCCGGGCGGAAGCCGCCGCCTGCTCACGTTTCCCGCCCCGACTGCATCCAGCGGCGTGCCGGGGCGGACGGCGGCAGCAGAAAGCGCACAAGCCCTGATGAAGAAGTGGCAACAAAAGACCCCTCCGGCAGCACCGAGGCCGTGCCGAGCTTTTGTCTCCTACGCAGGTCTGCCCCGCTCGCAGGCGGCTCCCTCCCCCCGACTACGTAGCCGGAGCCGTTCGCGATCAGACCACCGCGCCCCACGCCCCGCCCGCGCCCCTCCCTTGGGCCTCCCCCCGCACAGACGTTGCTTCGCTTCGACAGCGGCAGCCGGCGGCCGCTGCGGCCCCGCCGGCGGCAATTAGGGCGTCTCGGCGCTGGGGCCATCGCGCCGCGCCGGTTACGCCCCCCTGGGCTCCTCCCAGGGCTCCCCCGGCTACCTGGGCACCGGCCCGGGCTCGGCGGGGCACTCCAGCCAGCGCCTGCCCGAAGGCGGAGGGCTGTGCGCGGCTCTGCCGCCTCCCCCGTGCCGCTCACCGCGATCGCTTCCCCGGGCCCTAGCACGGCGCCCCTTCTGCCCCGTCCCGTTACAACCCATCCCCGGGCAGGCCCCGGGTCCGTCCCAGCGCCGCAGGCCGCCCCCGCCCTGACAAGAACACGGGTGACCACCGCCCCAGCCCACCGGGCCGGCAACGCGACTCCGCGAAGGGCGGCGGCGCCGCCCCACGGCCCCTCCAGCCGGCCCCTCTTACTCGGCGGCCCGCGGGGCTCCTGCCCCTTCCCCCGCCGCGGCGTTCCCGGCGCTGGCGGCTCCCGCTGCCTCTGCCGGTGGGGAGCATGTCCCCTTCCCCTGCCTTCCGGCTGGCGCTTTCTCTTCCCTCCAAAAATCCACCCACCTTCTCAGACGACACCGCGAGGGCAGGAACTGGCTCCCGGCTGCTGTCCAGGGCACCCGCCCTGCGGCCGGGGAGCGCACAGCCCCGCCGGCCCCCGCCCGCCAGCACGGCCTGGGGCGGCGGCGTTTGCTGCCGCTACCCTGGGCGTTTTCGGGGGTGTTCACACAGCACCGATCTCAGACTTTCCGCCCTAATGCAGGATTTGGTGCTTCTGCCGCCAGCTCCACCTGCACCTGGCTTCGGGAGGACCGGGACCGCGACCGCCTCTCGGCTGGCTTTGGACGGTCCCGGCCGAAGTCTTGGGCCGCCCCTGGGCGAGTGGCGGGGGAAGACCTTGGTTTTGTTGTAGCCGCGAAGGCGGTAAATGTAAACATTTTCTATGCTTTATCATCATCGGAGTGTGTGATTTTGAATTTCTTTTCGGTGTTTAGAATGGTGTTTTCTAGCGTAGAGGCTGGACAAATAAGGTTTCTGTGAAAGGGAACAAAGAAAAACAGCATTTGCAAGAATTGGTAAAGAACTGAGTGACATGAAAGGTTGTGTCTAGTTTGTGTTCTGAAAACAATAGTAATGTTTTGGGTTGTGGTTTTTTTTACTGTGCTACCCTTGACCATGAGATTGTAATCTCTGAAAAGAGGTGACTGCCCTGGTTATCCATCAGCAACTTGCATCATCAGCAGGGATGAATACTGGTATCCAGAGAATTGGAGAACGAGCTTACTTCCAGTAGCTGGAGGAAAAGTCTCAAGGCCCATATGCTAATTATTGTCAACCAAGGTCACGTCTGGTAAGTTTAAAAAGGTGTTACAACTCACAGCCTGTCACACTGATTCAGGTGCTTGCCTACAATACTGTGTGTTGCTGTGGATTTCATTAGGCCTATAGATAGTTAAAAATGTGTGGTAGTTTCTGAATTTGAGTTCCTCATAAATTTCTGGTGTTAAAGACTACTTTGTGCCTGAACCTGATCTGGCCCAGAGATTACATACGGATGTTTTGAATAAGCATACTGCTGTCCAGCTGGCAATCTACAGGAGGGTTCTGCCCAACTCCCTAATAATTTCACACTGTCCTACAACATTGAAAGATTTGTTTGCTATCCAGACCTAGAAAAAAACTGTTATAATATAGTTTGCACAATGGTTGTGAAGAAGTTGAAAAGACCAGAATTAAAATCACTTGACATTTTTGAAGGGTGGAGAAGGGGAACAGTTGGGGCACTTCTGTTGAGATTCTGTTATCAAACAGAACCAAGAAGTGTAGCTGTGTGCTCAGCTGCCTACTGTTCTTTGCATAGGAGTCATCATGCCAATCTGCAGAACACCATCAAGAATCCATGATGTATACAAAATCAGTTCCTGTATTCATAATAGTATTTTTTTTCTATGGTAGCCACAGTACTTACTCCAAATCTAAATTAGCATCATAACTAATACCCATATAGAATGTTGTCAGATTTACAAAATGCCTTGGAGAGATTGAACTACAAGTGAACTCTGACTATAGTATCTAACAAGTCTCTATATCAACATAGCTACATCAATACAGAGGCAAATCTTCCAGTTTCACTTTTTTTTACATTGCCAATCAATTTCTCTAGCTTTAGTTTTCAAACTTTAACGGGGAGATGAAAATATCCCAGAGGAAAATTTGATCCTAGAATCACATATTACTTCATTGCTGGGTTGAGGGATTAGATCTCATTATTGACTCTGAGACATTTATATTCGTGTAATTATCAAAAGAAAATTCAGGCTACTCAAACCTTTGTTAAACTGTGTACTTAATTTTCTTCCTCATATTACAGTGTTCTGTTTTTTCAGTCACAGAAGTTTTTGTTCAAGACACTGGGGTGTTTTTAGGACTTTCCTGTATAAGACTATCTTGCTGTAATTTTTCATTGTAAATATGGTGTCATAGTTACAATAAAAGCTTAAGGACACAAACTTTCAGAAATGTGCTCCGTATCTTGGGTTCATAACACATAAGCAAAACCTTTGAGTTCCTTAATCATCCTTGAAGGTAATTTAATGAAAGAGGTTGCAAAATCAGAAAGGGTAACTGAAAGCTATAATTTCACTTTCTCACCTTCCAGTCTGAAGGTGTTGACACATACTCGCTTAGCAGGCAGCTGCAGCAGCTTAAAGTGTTAACACCATCCTACTGTTTATTATCACTCCTTGCTAAAGAGTATCATCCCCACAGGAGAGCTGCTGCAGACATCTTTGAGTGCATCTCAGCCACTTCAGTGCAAAGTCTAGCAGCTAATTTAAATTGCCAAGGTAGGCAGACGTCAGCCTGTCCTGTAGTCTGGGGGCTAAGGTGTGCTCAGTCTTTCTGTTCTGCCCATTCTGCTGGGTCAGTGGTGGCACAATTATTGGGCTCTATCTTCTTAAACTATCACCTGCTGAATGAATGTGTTGATGTGTTGAGAATATAGATATTCTAGAGGCTAATTTGTGGACATCAAAATTCACTGGGCCAGGTAGACTGGAGGACTGAATTTCATTATACTAAATATGTTTTAGGTACCTGCCTCCTTTCCAGATGGTGCATAGCACTTGCCTCTGGCAGGGCACAGGGGCATGCTTTTCTCTCACATGCACAAGTGTATAGACTTGTAACCTGCACCTAGGTGAAGCAATTCATTTGCCAAGCAGTTCTGTTGTCCTTGCCATCTTGAGGGCTCTCTCATTTTTCACCACCTGCAGCACACCATGATATGTCAGACCTGAGGTGCCAGAGGCACTGAGGAGGCTCAGCCATAGCCAGTCCCAAATGCCCAACCTTTGGGTTAGACAACAACAGGAGTAGAGAGAAAAGGAACTTAAAGTGAGAACAGGATTTTTACAGGACTCTTTAGATTAGATTAGATTAGATTAGAGTGGAATACCTGAGTAAAATAGATTAGATAGGCAGCAGTGAGAGATAGCAGTAAATCTTGAGTATTTTGTGCTGGAATAAGGACTTCTCTCCTAAGGAGAAGTCTGAAAAGTTAAGTAGGAAAAGGTACAAGTTTAACAGGGCCTGAGTTTAGGGATGAAAGGAAGAGTGAGTGGGTGGAGATGCGCCTCAGGCAAGTAGATGTTTGTACTGAATTTTGCCCTCAGAAACTATCACTTGTAGGAGCTGCTGAGGTAATGATCGTTCTGATAAGCATTTCTGTTATAGTCACTAGTGGCTTTAATCTCACAATCAAGGCCTGCTTTGAGATGTTCAGGCTAAACCTGGATACCTCTGCTATGTTCTTTGTTTTGAACATAAGAAATATTACTGCTTCCCAGGAAGTGTTTGCAAGCACGTGTAGTGTGCCTGACTACAGACTTTTCACCACTAACAACATCCCCACTCCCCGAGGATGCTGACAGGTGCCCGAGAATGATTCAACAGATTCTCCCCAGCATGAGAGTTTGAGGAGTGGATTACACATATATTTTTCATTCATTGGTATTTCCAAGATACTGCAGATAGTAGTCAGACCCTCCTAGACGTGTAAAAGCCATTAAATCATTACTATAGCTCCACAGTAACATGACCATTGTCTGCAACTGCATTAGCTTTACAGATTCCTGCATTGAAATTCCTATGATTCAGACATGATACAGGCATCTGTTTCTTGTCCAGCACTAGTACAGTATTCATCCTAGACATCAGTAGTGATGGCTGTTTTCTTGGTAACCATACCACAATATTCCCCTTTCACTTCATGGATGTACCTATCAACCAACACTCAGGAAACAGAAATAAATGTCATTGCTGCCATGCCTACATCTTGCCTCCCCTTTTACACCAAACCCTTACAAATGTGTCTCCTTTCTTTTATTTAAATCTTCTCTTCACAGGAGATCACACCTATCTCACTTGGCCCCAGACACTGATGCTTTTAAAGTGCTCCAGAACACTGCCAAAGAGAACTGCAGCGAGGCCTATCACTGGGTCTATAGTAAGAGAGGATTTTGACATCCTGAAGCTTCAGTCAGCCGTCTCAATCAGTCACAGGGTGTTAGGCAATACCTCCTAGAAGTGACACCATTTTAAGCACATACAGTATTCTGCAAGAGTATTCTCAGGGAAAATCACTGCCTGGGAGTGCCAACAGAGAGTAACATTGCAGCTTGGGTGGAAGTCTGGGCATCTAGTTCTTATCCTGCTGCACTGTAGGGAGAAAGAAGCCATTTGGCTTCTGGCAGTGGGAACCAGCTACCTATGTTGTGAAAACCTATGTTGTGTCTCAGATGATGTGTCTTATACTCCTCAGTGTAGTCTTCTCAGATAACAAAACTGAGGTGTTAAGGGAGGTCTGTGTCTGTCAGGATGCTGCTCCTGATGTGGACAGGATAGCAATGTCCGAAGCACAAAGAGAAGCCAGAATTGGACAGCAAGATGATTGTTTCTCCTGGCCAGCATCCCTGATCCATCGCCAGTCTTCCTGAGCTGGACCCAGAAGTGTTTGTGTGAGGCTACCAATGTGCACCAAGGCAGGCTGGCACAGCTTTTACAGCAGTAAGCCTCAGCTGTTCAACACTAATCATCCCTGCTGTTCTGACTGGAGTTGGATACATTTTGGTGGGTTTGCAGCATTAGTATTTCAGCTCAGACCACAAATTTGGTACTCTGTAAAGAAATACGAAGTTGTTCAAGCCTGCAAGTATTTACTAGCATCCAGCCAGGGACAAAAGTCATTTCAAGTATAATTCAGTGAGCCCAGGAGAATGGGTTGCAGTATAAAATTTGAGCAAGCAAGGTTATGGTTAGGAGGAGCCCAGCAGAAGTCACTTAATACTTTTAACTTGGGTTCCTAGCAATGAAAATCTACTGACACACTCTGAAACCATGAGCAAAGCAAAACTTGTTTTTCATGCTTTGCTGTTGGAAACTGTCACTGTGGAATAACAACAGTGACAATGTTTCTGAAGATGCTGTGCCTGTTTACAGAGGATTTCCTAATTTTTTAAAGGTCGAGGGAAATAAAATCACTGCACTATTTTCTGCATTCACTTAAACTATCTACATCCTTTCATTTGTTTCAAATTAGAGGAGCCAGAGTCTAACAGATAAAGTCATCGGTCTCAGTTCTGCTGAGGGTCTATTCACTTTAGGTCAAACAATGTTAACTTGTTTTGGAAAGCCATCAGGGACTATTACATGTGCAGCATTTTCCCTCAGAAACCCTCCCCTCCCACACATGCAGTTTAAAAGAGTTCAACACAATAAATATCCAACCTATTTAAAACTGGCCATAACAGGAAAGGTTTAAGTGCTCGAATGGCAGAGAAAAGTGGAATGACAATTTGAGTTACCTTAGCTCCTTTACTGAAGTAACACCTCTGTGTTTGGTTCTGTGCTTCTGACTGGAAGGTGATAAATCAGCCCTATTTTGTAAAATGTTTAGTTTAACTACTGAACTGACAATTTAGATGGAAGTAGCTGGTGATGAATTGACAACAGTGTTATCACTCTCTCCTTGCTTGATCACATAATCAGCAGCTTGATCCGCTGATTAGCGAAGCCTTGTTTTAGTAGCACAGAGGTGCTAACAGCCATCTCCAAAATTCAGGCTACCCATCTTGTATTTTTTCTGACTATCCACAGCTTCCCTCTAGATGGACAAAGTGTGGCAGCTTTCTTCTGAGCTCTGCCATGTAACAGATCTTCCCCTAGAGCTGAGCTGGATCAAGGCAGCTTTCAGGCATTGAGGAAAAGCTCAGGAGTAAAAATCAGACATATCACATGAATATGTTGATTTCATTCAAACCCTCCCTCCTTCCAAAAATGACGTGCCCCACCCAAAGGCAATGTGTCAGTTGCTGCTCCCACATTTTACCTACTCTGTCCAAAGAGCTCTTACTTCACTTTGAGCTCATCAGAACCTCACTGCCAGATACCCTGTAGAAACCACGTACTTGGGTTTTACTGGCTTCTAAACCTGATTTCATGTGCTTCTACTTATGCCAACTGACCGCTGCTCAGCTCTCTTTTCACTGAAGAGACACAAGAGATGTTCTCTAGGACAGCAGGAGTCATCCAAAGGTCAGAAGGTGTCTGAACCTGTAAGCTGATTACTATTTATGGGGACTAGGCTCTGAAAGTGATATTACACTGGGGTGGGGTTTTTTTTGGTTGACTGGTTGGTTGGGGGTTTGTTGTTTGGTTTGTTTCCCCACTGCTTTCCCACCACCCATCTTTCTGCTGAAGCTTTTAAAAAGTGAGATGGAAAATAGGGAGAGCATCCAGGGAAGCATGATCCCACAAAAAAAGAAAAACGAAAAACAAACAAACCAAAACCCAAACCAAAAACCAAACATGTGAGGCAAGCTGGATTGTATTTATGTCTGTATGGTATAAATTTTCCAGAAGAGACTGGATTTGGAATATCTTTGGTATTTTAACAGAACTAAACTTTTACTATAGCTTCCTGAAAGAAGTATTATAAATTCCCCAGCAAGCTACATCCTGCTTCCAGAGAAAGGATTGTATATGAATGCTGCTTTCAAGAAGAAGAAAATACAGGATTAATTTTCTTTCAGTGTTTTACAAACCCTTTGAAGAAATGGTGCAGAAGATGCTGGCTGCTTGGAGTTAGAGATACTATCTAATGACTGATTCTGCTCTAGCTTTGGGGACTAACACAGACAACTGTGGGAATTAGGGACACTCAGGATTGGGTTCAGGTTCCAAGTGGCTCATCTGCCTTTACAGAAAAAAAACCAACATAGGAATCCAGCAATGTAAATTATTGCAACTAATGAACAGAAATGCTCATTAATTTTCTGTAAACAGGCTGTGTTGATTGCCTATGCAAACTGTAGTATGGAAAGAAGAAACATGCTTTTGAACTGACTGAAGAAAGCATTAAACATAGCATGTTTCTAGTGTGACTAAATTAATCATCTGCACCCTCCACCAGTTTGTCCCTGTTTGGCAATGGACTTAGAGCTTCAAATCTAGTCAAAAATCAATCCAGTAATCTGATCAGCAATAACATAATGGTGGGAGAAGTCAAAATTAAAGTAATGAGCTAAGGAACAAAGCCGTGTTTACAGAATATTTTCAGCCCAGTCTTCTGCTGAGGCACCCTCAGATATTCATTTCAGAACTGCTTTCCCAGAAAAAAGCAGCAGCCAAATATTTTAACTCATTAGATATACTTGAACTTTTCGCTGCAGTATTGTGCTGTTCACATGTGCCAGACTCCAAATGGCTCCATGTGGATGCAAAGTATGTCCACACAAAGGTCATTTGCAGGATTAGACCAAAGAGTTGCATGGGAGGCAAGGGAAAGCAGTCCAAGTTAATTTAATTCTCAAGGCGGTCCTTCGGGCCTAAGCAAAATACAAAACAAACTGAGCACAGTAATGCAAAGCATTTTTCCCTGATGTCTAGGGTCAGGGATTAATATTTTTGATATATTAAGAGTGGTCTTTCCTTTTGATCAGGTAGGGATGGACTATTAGCTTTCAGGACTAAATGACTACCTGAGGTGAGGGCCACAAGTATTTTACAACTTTTATAAAGGTAATTAGCCGGAGTAACTGGATCTGATTAATATAAAAAAGACATCCAACGGGGAAACCCTCCTCCTTGATATGACATATTCCTGTTTACTCTTCTCATCCCCTGTGGGACCAGCTGCAGGAGCAGCAGGTTCTATTCCATTTGCAATGTGTCAGGCTGCTCTTCTGGAGACATCCTCTAAGTTTTAGAGAAATTTTGATGAAAGCCAGAGAAGAAGCAAAGATTTGCAGCAGTCGTCATTTGTCAAACTTCTGTATTCACTAAAACTTTTTTGTGCTGCTCTTAGCTTCTATGTTTATTTAATCTGATTTTCCTTATTTTTTGCTTTCTTTTGTAAAACAACAGTTGTTAAAACACTGGCAGCTCAATCATTTTCTTGAAAACTGGTTATATTGCCTTTTGAACTGTGTGATACTTCCAAAGCACAAAAGAGTTAAAGAAAAATAAACAGATTACTGCAACTTTCTGAATTTCAAAATAGAGGCAAATAACATCTGTGCAGTGCTCAAGTCCCTTCCAATAGTTAGCTGCTTTAGCGAAGGGGTGAACCATGTGGAAACACTGCAGCAGTAATCTTTTGTCTTTTCCTCCTGCACGATGTGTTTTCTGACTCCAGCTCAGAGGATTATGCTTTTCCTGCTCATGACAATACTGTTCTTAGAAGAACAAAGATGAGAGCAGAGAGTGAGGCACATTGCTTGGATCACTGGGGAGGATGGTCCATGTTAGTGCTGCCTGAAGACAGCTACCTCAAACAGCTCCCTGATTTAGCTGCATCTGAAGCTAAATGGTAATTTCACAGACTGCTGGACTAAGGAAATAGTGCCCCCACCCCGCTCCTTTCCATGCTGCTCTGTGTTGATAGAGGGTACAGAAACTGACCCAGCTGGAGGGGATGGCAGCTATAGGGAGACTGGTCCTTCTGAGTGATGGGATTGTGCTGGTCAGTGATCCTGCTCCTTGCAGCATCCTCTGCAGAAGCATTGCTGGAGCGCCTTATTCCTGTTGAATGTGTCACTCGGTGCAGAGCAGACTGGCAGGGTGTTCTAAACCATGTCAGGGCTCACCTGCCACTCTTCGACAGATGCGGTCTCCTTAATAGTCAAGTATTTTGGTTCTTCTCTGACAAATGCCAGAGCCTTGTAATCTGGGGTCTAGTTTGTTGTAGTCTTTGCTCATTTTACATTGGCTTCCTGCAAGCTTTTCGAGTTTCTGCTCATGCACTTTCCATTGATTATACATAAGATGCCTGCAGAATCTAAATGGTCCTTAGCGTTTTGGCTGGAAAAGCTTTAATTAAATGGATCTCATACTCTCTTCTTCTTTTTAATGAAATGACTTCTTTTGGTTCCAATTCAGGGCAGGAGCACTGCTGAAATATTGAAAACATTAATGGATTATCAAAGCATATGCTGGGTACTCTCCTTCAAAAATATGAATGTCTTATTCACCTTCAGTTTAGCTCAACGTGAAGACAAGAATGAGGGGCTCTTGTTACAAATACAGGTGTTGCTGCACAGCCACTACTGTTTATTCCAGGAGCAAGCAAATCCTTACAAATCTGGCTGCAATAGGACTCCCTTTCTGGGCAAACAGGGAGCTTAATAACACAACCCCTTAATATCCTGAGACAAGGGAAATTTTCTGCTTGCCTTGTGCTCTCCAAATGCACTAGACACTGAGGATGGTATTCATGACACCTGATTTTTTTACCCATCTATAAATTATTCATTTGATCTGAGATAATCAGCTATGCTCCCTCAATAGTCAATTAAGAGACAAAGAAGCTGGCCAGACATGTTCATACCACACATAAGATGGCTTGCATCAACCTCTCAGGGCTCTTATTTCTCTCCAGTGACTTCTGGGAAAACCCAGACTACTGCAACTGCAATGACATATTAGCCCACTTTCTTTTTGTCCACCCTCATATTGAGAGAATTTCAGAAAAAGTAACAATTTATTCTTGTGTATAAAACACATCCCTTTGATGGCTAGCCAGGGACAGCTGTGCAATTCTGCTCTGTGTAACTATACATATAGAAGTATTAATTATTTCTATATTTAGAAATAAATATGACATGAGGTAACAGCAAGGCTTTCATCCAAGTGTGTAGGGAGAATTTTCTCTTGGTAGCATGGGTGTTAACCAAGTATATTAACTGAGATGTTTCAATTATGTTAATTAGTTATTTTCTAATTCTTTAGCTTTATAAATTGTCGTGCCATTTTGTGGGGTGAGAGCAACAATGTGACTATGCTGCAGGATCTGTATTACTAGAGGTTTGTCTTTAGTAAGGAAGAATTTTTTACTCTGAGCAAGGTACCAGGCCTTGTATTTTGAAAGCTTCTGTAAAAGAAAATATTTATTTTCAGTTTCGTTTCATTCATCATGTTAAAAAATTTAGCAGTCTGGCTGTCACAAACTATACCAAGAATATTTGTGACCCTGGAAACAATATACCTAGTACATACGCTTTTTTTTTTTTACATAGAAATTGGATCCATTTAATAGTAATAAAGAATTGAGCAGTGTGTCCCCTACCACAGGAAATTATTAGAAGATCTGTTTCACAACTGATTTGTGTGTAAGTCCAGAGAAAAATAAAATATTGAAACATGATGTAATTGACCTCTCTTGAGGTGAAGAAACATCATAAACCATGTGCCAAATGCATTAAAACTAAATTCAAATCTTTTCAAAGTACACACTCTCATGAGGGCTGGGGGTTTTTTATGCATTGTAAATCTGTATGTCAGCATCATAGAAAGACTTTCTGGACAGATATTCTTTAAACTACTCCATAGCAAGGAGTGATTAAATCCTTATCTTGTTCACCTGGACAAGACAGTGATTGGAAATGTGTTCTTTTCATGGAACTGGGATTGAGAACGAAGGCAACCCTACAGCAGGATGCTTTTCAGTCATGTGTGACTTGAACTGAGACCGCTGTGGTTATTCTTCTGATGCTGCCAGCAAACAGCATGAAACAATAACTTTGTTATCAAGCATTGCCACATTTATCACAGCCTCGATGTTAATTTAGAAAGCAAATACAACTCAGGGCTTTAACTGTATGTCTGTCTTAAGGCATAAGTATATGGGAAGGCATGTCAGAGGTCAAAGGTGCTGTTAACTACAATTATGAAATAGAAAAGAAGTTTTGGGAAGGAGATCAAAAATAAACTTGTGAGTGTTAGCACTGTAGAATCTGTGACTCAGGCATCCATTGAACACATGCAAAGAGCATTTGGCAGCAGGATGGTCCTTCAGGAGAAACCATAGTATTTCTAAAGGTGCCAGAACACATAAGTAGCTGGGTATGGCCCCTGTGGATCGCCTGGTAGCAGCTCCTGCAAAGTGCTTGGAAGCCTGTGCATCTCTCACTGTATATTCTCATTTATCTACTTGCCTTTGGAGTCAAGAGACAGCCTCCCACGAGTTCCTGAGTGCCAAATTACAGTTACCCACTCTCTTGTTATAAAAGCCTCTCGTTCTCCTGTGACAGCTGTTGGAGCAGAGCAGTGCCGGGGGCGGGTCCTGCAGCCCACCGGCTCCTGGCAAGTATAGGAAGGCAGCATCACAGTGGAAGAAGATCTGCACAGGATATTGACCATTATTTCAACATAAACATATTTGAAATAATGAATATACTATAGAATATACTATGTTTGCCTTCTTTGTTGTAAGAAACCCTTTTTTCATCTCCCTATGAAGCTGATATCAAAATGTGCCTCTGTCACAGGACTTGCAAACCCCACTTTTTTTTCTTTTAAAGACCATTCATCTTGATTAGCAGGATTTCCAGTATTATAACTATGTCAAGAAAGTCAAACTAACTTAGGAGCCGTCTCACACACTACTGTGTTACCCACGGGCAGATCAGGCCTCATTACTCCTTTCATGAAGCTATAGTGTTATGATCACTATTATAAAGACCTGAGGGCCTTTGGGATATTAGTCACATGTTAGATCTCCTCCCTTAAGTTCCATGTGAATTTCAGGGGTTTTAAATCATTTTCCTTTTATGTGGAGAAATCCCTACCAATGTGGGAGCCAATTTCTAGTCACCTAAATGGTCATGTACACAACCCATAATTGCAGAATTTGTATTCAGTGAGCTACGCTCACAATGTTTATTTTACCCGCTTCATTACTGGATGGAACTACACAGCTCCATACTTATTTCAGGCTAAAAGCATGCAAGTGTTCAGCACTGAACCAGAAGAATATCTTTTCCTGGTTTACCTCCAAAGTAGTTCTGTTATGAAGATCTATTCCTAAACTAGCACACAGATGTCACTTAGAGACAGGTTGTAATGGGAAACATTGGCTTTTTGGCTAGATTAGTGCATTTAAATGGATCAGTGATGTGATGCAGCTGTAGGGTGGAGGCTCTTTAAAAGCTGCATTTCTCAGTGCCAAATATAATGAAATACGGATGACTTCCAGCTAACTTATTGTTGATCTTTATACAAGGGGAAATTTTGCCACATGAGTATTTGATACTGTGAAGCTGCGCTGTGGAAAATCAAAAAAGATACACAGAGATTATAAAGATAAGACAGATACAGGGAGGAAGCAAAAATTGACAAAGTTGGTAAAATAAATGTGAAATGAGCTGTAGATAATCAAAGATGAGTAAAATAAAAATTATAAAACTCAATAAAAAAGAGATTAAAATAATGGAAAATATAACATAGAGTGAGTAACATGAAAATGATCAATAAAAGACTGGATGCAAACAGAATAATTATTGTATGAGAAATAAATTCTTCTGGAACAAACTGTAAAGCTGTACAAATTCAGAGCTAAGAAGGTTAGCCTGATTCTGAACTGATCACTTGTCAACACAGATAATTTTTTTTTTTTTGCTGTGTTGTACTCACAGCTCTTGATTTGGATTGTGTCTTATTACCTAAATTTACAATCTCAGATAGATAACAAAAGGGAGACCCATGAAATAGTTCAGATCAATGTTCTTGTTCCCAGGTAATTCCCTTTTCCCCTCTATAGATCTACCACAGCCATTGTCAGTATATTTTTCTTGTTTCAGACTGTAAGATGGGAAACTCTCAGGCATTTTGTGCTAATCCAACAATAGTTAAAAAAAAAAAGTCTTGCCAACTGAGAAATGCAGCAGCCCATGTGAAGATGCTCAGCTGAAAAAGAAATAACACACACGAAAAGACTCTGACCTAACGTCCTCTTCAGCAAACCATAGAAAATGAAGACAGTTCTGGAGATAACAGTACTCAAGTACTTTTTTTATCAGACCCTTAAACTTGAAGTTACGGGTTTAATTTCAAAAGAAATCATCAAAATGTGACCCAGTTTGTGTTCAGGTTTCCTCAGCACTTCAACCCAAAAAAATGCATTAAAGGAGCGTTCAGTGAGTTGGAAGAACAGCTGTGTGTGGAGTGAGAGCAGTGTTGTGTGTGGAGAGCAGAGCTGTGTGTGGAGTGAGAGCAGTGCTGTGTGTGCAGTGAGAGCAGAGCTGTGTGTGGAGTGAGAGCAGTGCTGTGTGTGGGGTGAGAGCAGTGCTGTGTGTGGAGTGAGAGCAGTGCTGTGTGTGGAGTGAGAGCAGTGCTGTGTGTGCAGTGAGAGCAGTGCTGTGTGTGGAGTGAGAGCAGTGCTGTGTGTGGAGTGAGAGCAGAGCTGTGTGGGCTGACAGTGCTGACTGGATAACCCCTTGTGTTACGTAACAAAAGACCCGAAAGTGTAAATGGACAAGAAGGTCACTTGTATCTTGTCTGAACTTGCCTCATCACCTTTATTGCTTTTCCAAGCATCTACACAACTGTTTTATAGATGATTTTTTTCAAGAAGTCGGTGTGGCTGGATGCTGGTGGTTTGCTAAAAACACAGCCATAAATGAACCATTTTTTTGGTTTGTTGTTTTTGAGAACTGGAAACTTGAATTGTTTATGAGAAACAATATCCTTTTGGGCCCAAGGCCTTACTGCATTAACTGCACATGGAGTTGGACCATCTCTCACACGCAGCAAAAAGTGACCCATGGCAACAGAAGCTGTTTCTAGCCAATAGCTCTGAAGAAATTAGAGGGCTGGCTATGGCAGTCCCTGTTCCAGCAGGGCTCTGTAAAGCATTTTGCATTGTAAATTGCTTCAGCTCTGCCATCTAGGGGAGCTCAGCCCAGCAGGGTATGTACTATAGGAAATAACAAGGAATCCATCGAAAACAAAGGTTTTTGCTAGAAAAATCCAAGGACAATCCCTAGCCAGGCCTGTGATTTGGAGAGGAGGATAACCTGTACAGGACTCCTCTGGTCATCCTGCCAGGCTTTAGCTGTGATGTGGCCACAGCACAGAAATCTGATCAGACAGAGTCACATTAGCATTTCAACCTGGCCATAATGAGTAGAACACATGCAGCTGCAGGTTTGCCAGTCCCACATGAGCAGGCCCTAAACAAAGCTTGTTCTTTAATTTCAGGGGAAGAGAAACTGAGACTAAAAACATCTTTCAAAACTGTCTAGTTCATCCCCTTCCAATTCCAATTGGGTTGTTCCCAGTGCTCTGTTTTTTAGTGATTTATCTGTTCTAATTTTAAGTGACTCAAGAGATGGAGTTTCCACCTCTTCCCGTGGGAAATTAGTCCACGGTCTGATAGACACAGCCAGGATATTTTCCTGATGTTCAACCTTCAGTGGTTTTCCTTTGTTCAGTTTAATCTCATTACTCTCAGTTATTCCCTGTCGGTCAGTACCAAGCACTCAGCCCCTCTCTTT
Organism: Corvus kubaryi; assembly: GCF_017639235.1. Lineage (NCBI taxonomy): Eukaryota > Metazoa > Chordata > Aves > Passeriformes > Corvidae > Corvus > Corvus kubaryi. The sequence continues at coordinate 41,799,832 of NW_024581137.1, forward strand.
TGTGTTTACACCTTCACAGTTGGATACAGTTGTCTTTAGAAAAATCTGGTAGGCTTGATTATATATTGTCCACCTTCTCAAATGAAGAGAAAAAACAAAAAAAAAATAAGAGTAAAGAATAGTACAAGTTAGACTTAAAGGATGTTTTCAAGACTTAATCTACTTCCATTCACCAAACCTCACAGAGACCTGCTCATGTTTTTTAGGTTACAGTGATTGGTGACCCCATACAAACCCATCACCACTTTCCTACACATACAGAACTATGGGAACATAAGTTATACAAGGTGGGAGTAACGGATGTGAGAAACCAAAATCAGTTTTCTATAATAAGAGGACACAGAAGCCCAAGAGTTGCAAGAAAAATGTGTTTAGTGGAGTGGCATTAAAACATTACCAAAAATATCTGAATGTGACGAATAGGAAGTAGAAAAGCTGGTGAATCATAAGCATGGAGAAAGCTGCCGAAATGGTATTTATGGTGAGATCCTTCAGAGGCAAAGTACAGAGAGGGAAGAAGAGGTGATAGAATGCAGCTATTTCTTGAATTTGCAGAAAATATTGAAAAGAGAGTAAGGATCCCTTAACTCCTTGTAAGAAAGATTAAAAAATGTGGAAGTAGAAATAGAACCGTGGAAGCCAAATGAAAGAATGGAGAGTAACATGAGCAAATCCTGTGAAAGTAGGAGACAGATCAGAGGAGGAAGGTAGTATTGCTAGAAATAAATCTATAGAAGCTTTTGTGGGACCCTCAGCAGACAGCTGGGCTTTCTGGAAGCATGGTCTGAAATGCGGTATCAATAGAACAGTCTGTTTCTGCTTTGCCCTCCTCATAAGGAAGCTGCTGAGAGAGATGCACTATTCCTTCTCCTTCCCCCACAAGCTTCTGTCTTTAATATACCTGAGTTTTACGTATAACAGTTTAAAATGTTTTTAAAGTGACAGTTTATAATTAGAATGGAAGACTCATCTTGCCTCCAGTTCTGAACTTTATGGACATCATGAGCCAAGTACACTGATTCAGTGGAGCACAGGTGGCAGAAGCCAAATCAGGGAAGAGTTAGGTCAGAAGAAGAAAACTCTGAGCAATGATGTGCTGCTCAAGGAGCAGACCTCCAGCAAGGAGGAGAGAGCACCCGGATGGACAACTGGAGTCAAGGACAGGATTTTAAGGTGGGAGAGATTAAAGCATCCTTAGAAAGCATTGCTCATTGCACCTGCAAATATGCTAATTCCTCTTTTGTGGTGAAGCCACTGAGGAGGCAGCAGGAGAACATTGCTTTTGTCAGGGATAATGACTGTAACTCCGTGGCACTGACATTATCAGGAGCCACTCCAACAGCACGCGCACAAGCTGCAGGCCCTTGTCCTTTGCACACAAGTGAAAAGAAGAACATTCAGATACTAAGTAGGACAAAAAGTTGTTCTGGGCTCAGGCATGGCTGTTCCCAGGACACTGCATTGCCTTCCAGGCCATCTGGACTGCAGCGAGGTGTGGAAGAAAATTCTCTGGCATATCTTCATGAGCTAAGTGTAAAGTTATTATTGTTATGTGGTGGCTGGTGATAGAAACTGCAAGAACTCTTCTGGAGACAGCAGAATCTCCTTTCAGCTAGCTTAGTTCAGATAATGCCAAATAGACAGACCCTAGCCAGAGACATCCGAGCCCAGAGATACATTTAAAAATGTATAAGACATTCAGATTTTGAATTTTAGAAGTTTAAGCCAAATATCCCCTCTTGCCATAGATAACCTTCTGTGATACATATTTGAAAATTAGTTTTCTCTATAACCTCTTGCTTTTTTTCCCTTATGCTTTTTTTTTTTTCCTTTTTTTTTAAGATTGTACATTTTCAGTTGGACTGGAACAAGCTGAAGTGCCTGGTAGCTGGCTAGGGTCACCAGCACTCTAGTTGTCAGGCAGGAACAAAGAAAGGCTGCAAAATGGCAAATAAGATCTCAGGCTGAACTTCTTGAAGAAGATAATAAATCAGGGGTTATAAGACATTAGGAGATTTTTAAACTGATTTAGGAGCTGTAAGGCTATGTAATTTTTAATTCATCTGGGAAGCAATAGCACGAATATAAGAGTTTTGTCTAGACCAACATCTAGTGATCTTTTCTAATTCTGCATTTTGCAGTGACTCCACCTAAGCCATTTGTCTTGATATTATTTGGCTGGACTGTAGTGCCGTGGTATGCAATATCACTTACTTATCCATTTTAAGGATCAGCCTTCAGCTCAGAAAGAGAAGAGAAACTGTCAGGACAGACAGCAAGAATCTGTGATTCACAAGATGTCACATGCTTCAGTTTCTTGACAGGAGTTTCTGAAACAAGAACCACCTGCTCCTGGTAGTAATGCAGCATCTCAGCTCTACAGCTATTTCAGTAGAGTCTGGAGGGAAAAAAAAGCTACAAGAAAGAAATTCTGCCAGAACTTTCAGCAGCAGTCCTGTGAGACCAGAAAGGAAGTGCAGCAGATCTGTCAGTCTGAGAGACCAGCAGAAGGCTGCTGGTTCCAGCGAAATTAAGACAAAGCAGAGCTAGAAATACAACAAAAGATAAACGAAGACAATAAAAGAAATGCAGTGGGAGAAAAAGAGAGTAGTATTAGGAAGAGGCCAAGGTGCTGCAAGCAGAGTATTATCTAGCAGTTGATCTGTTGGGCAAGGGGCCAATTAGCTAAACCCCAGCACACCCTAAGCCCCAGGCCTGTGATGGGGCATCCCCTCAGGGTGCTGCTGCTGAACAGGACACTTTGCCATGTGCAGTGCCACTGCTGGGGATGAAAAGCTGGGACACCTCAGCCCCTACAGAACCTTGGTTTCATTTGCTGTGGCACACTCTCTAATAGCTTGAAAGTAGTGCTTATACATATCTCTAAAATCAGGCCTGTAACTTCTCGATTTTTGAAACAGAAAATCTGTGTTCTTGCCCACATCCTGTATTTGTGCTGTGAAAGCCAGCTCTGACATATCTGCAAAGGGCCAACCTGTAACAGTCTTACTTAATGCAGTACTTTTCTCTAGGATGTCACTGCACGTGGCTATCCACTCGATTAGATGAGCTTCCATGTTTTTCAAGACTGATTTGAAAATATGAAGATATAGAAGGGAAGATGATATCCAGAAAGGAGAAGAGGGGTGGAATCTGGCCTTCAGCAATACCTGATATTTGGGTGGGAGCTGAAAGCATACAGCTGTTGCTTTTGATTTTAATTGCAATAGAATTTAAAAGAATTGTAATTAATATGACATGAAAGCTGAATGGAATGGTCTGGCATAAACTGAGCCTGTGGTTAGTTTAAACATCTATCACACTGACCTCTCATAAATCAGGGTCAGGAAATAATGAGGGGGCAGGCAAGTGTTTGTGATGTTGTTTGCTGTCTGGATGTTCAAAGGAATGCTGGAAGAATGTGCCAAGAATCTGGCTTTGTCAGGAAAAAATGTTACTGTTTTTGAAAAGACTGACAGATCTTTAGAGACAAAGAAGAACAAGTTGGCACACAGGTGAAGCAGACCAAATCCAGAAGCAGGGCTTCTAGAAGTTTCTCCAGGTGTTGCAAATAATTCAAACTAGTAGGATAGGCCCAAGACATCAGGCTGTAATCTGGCATCATGCTGTGCCTGTGTGTGGAACCAGTCCCAAGGGTGGGAGCAAGGTGGGGGTCTCAGCAGCCTGTAAGGCTTGTGTAGGTGCCTGCCCAGTCCAGAGAGCAAACCTGGGGTTGCAGAGATAGATACTGATTGCAATGCACTGGGAAAAGCAGATCAGCAATCTGTGGCATTGCCACAAAAATCTGCAGCAGGAACTCAGATGAGGCCCAGCATATATTCTATGCTATTGTCATGGCCAGAAGGGCTGAAATGATGAAGGATATTCCTCTAAAGCCAGTTGTTCTCACTTCGAGGCTGCCTTGCTGTGGCACAAAATGTCACTGGAGCAAGAGAAAACAATTTCGTAGTTGCTGAGATAATTCAGAACTTAAATGTGATCCACTATGAACGCAGCCAAGAGGTATTGGGAGAAGTAAGGCGCGCTGACCTGCTGTGGAAAGCACGAGGGAGGGCAACAAGAAAGATAATTTGGATGAGCAATCTGCGTTGCCACCTTTGAAATATACTTGTTGGAAGGAGGGAAAGTGAGCATCCTAAGTTAAAAATAGACTTGTGAGGGTTCCCTTAACTGGAATTTCTAAGGTCAGTAAAGTAGAGCTAATGAAGCACACTCGATATACAATGAGGCAGGAATTCTGTGGATTAAATTTACTGACTTAAAACACAGAAGTTCTGGTAGAATTCTGAAAAATGAATGAGAATGTGAGAAATAGAAAAATACCTTTTAGCTGAGACTTTCTCAAAACAGGGATAGAAAAAACTGATTTTTATTTTGAGCTGTTTTTCTATGTCCACATTTCTACTAACAACTAATATTATAGGAATATTATACATAAATAAGAATTATTTTTTGTTTTTCAGAAAGCAATTAATGCAGCTAGTGACACCTGAATGCTTAATTGCCTATTTTAAAATTAACTTTTAGAGCAAATTTGGTATGAATTAACTCAGAAGAGTGATGGCAACTTCCCAAGATTTTTCACCTTAGGTGAACCTATAGACAAAAGAACAAATCATAAATGCTTTTTTTCTTGGAATGACTAATTAGAAGACTTTTGAAAATAAGTTGGCAAGGGATTTTTGCAAAGTGTGTCAGGGAAGAGGAAAATTTTTTAAAAAGCCAAAGCCTCCCCAAACTCTAAATTCTTAAATAATTATTTACAAGTTTGCAGATCTTTATCTGTTAGCTCTTAGTTTCTATGATAAATACGGTATTACCTACTAGGACACTACATTTCTCTATATATCAAAACTGTCTGAAGGAGTGAAGGCAGCAGCTTCTTTCAACGGCAGCAGAGAACATCAACCAGGCCTTGGTGCCTTAGCGTTTCACGTATCTTGACACTATAATTTTGATTAAACCTAAACATGGAAATCACCTACTTTCTTGATTTTCAAAATAACTTTTTCCCACTCACCCTATTATTTCAGTTGTAGCTGTGGGCTGGGAAGGGAGTAGGTCAGGAATGGTAATATTGAACTGAAAAACGCACATTTATGAAGCAGTCTCAGGCGAGAGCCAGTGGAGGGTGAGAAAAAACTGGTTCTGGAAAGAAGCTGAAGCAAGGTAGCACCAGCAGCCAGGGAGAGCAGCACAAACCCTCGGGAGAAGGGCAGGGATGTTTATACAGGTAGCATGAGGACATTTTTTATTTAGAGCTTGTTCTTGGTGAAAAGCTAACTCCTACACCTTTACAGTTTTAAACTGTGATCCCATCTGCTCTAACACTGGGAGCTGAGCTTGGAAAATGCCAGGAGACCTCAGCGGGGTGCTGGACTTGGCGTTGGGAGCTGCCACTAGAGGCTCTGAGCCCTGAGGGAGCACTGTGCTCCTGATGAGGTGCTCCGGCTGCTGCATAAACCAAAGACTGTGATTGTCCTTCTCATATCCCCAGCCCAGCCCTTCCAAAACTGGCAGGGTAAAATGTCACTATCCCTATCCCAGTTCAACCCAAGCCTGTTACTCCATAGGCTGTGCTGATACCCAGTACTTTGTGGCCACTCCTGCACCACGTAACTGGTAATAATTTTACATAGTTTAGTGCTTTGGCTGGGAAAGGGTTTCTCTTAGCAAATTAAGGTAGAAGATGCAGAGGTTGTGCCTGCTCTGTCAGGATAATGACTGTGGATGAAACTGTGGCTTTAGGCAGGCCAGGTTGGTCTTGAGGAGCCTCAAGGGAGAAAGCCTTGGAATTCACGGGCAGGTGAACTACAGAGCAGAATAAAGCAGCTGTGCTCTGTGATGATTGTTATGATTCATAAACAAGAGTTTATATTATACTCTTTTTGTTTTACTAGAAATGGGCCTTGTAAATTATTATGAATTTGGAAAGTCTGCCTAATGATAGCTGAGAACAGCTATGATGTGCCTTTGTCTCCTCAGGTAATGAAGATTTACCTCAACAGCAGAGACTTCCAGAGCACACTGGTGGATCAACTGGTGGTAAGCCTTACTTCAAACTGCACGGCTGCTTTCGTGTCATATTTAGTGATGTATTAAATTTTGTGCCCAAAGTTTACATTCTTGTAGTTAACAATAGTACAACCATTCCTAATTTTAGGCCGATGCCATTATATTAAAGGAGGCAAAAGCACTGTTTGGAATAACATCCATATTGAAAATTATACTATTTTGATGTGTGTGTACACCTAAACTAACAAAAATCTGTGGCTCGGATCTTGCTCAGACTCTGTAGGGGCTGAACGTGGGGTGTGTGAGCAATGGTGGTCACCTGGTCTGTGTTCCTCTGTAGGAACGGGTCTTGTATGTGTGGAGTGAGTTGCCATTCAAATACAGAGAGCATACACTCCTTCTTGAGTAGCTTTACTTTTCACAATCTATTTTGGCTTCACACAATACTGCTGGCCTTCTGCATAAAAAAATTTACATGTCTCAGAGACTGCTGAAGTTGAGACAGTCTAAACACAGTTTAGGGGATGGAAAATAACCCTGGTAAATCTGTTCCCAGCCAAAGAGTTCAGATCTGCCTGGGGCAGTGCCATGATGTGCCTCGATTCCCTTCTTCCCTTCTGCATAGGAAAGATGTTCTTATGTTTGACTCTTTTTCTATAAATAAACGGACCTTAATCAGGAAAACACTTGCTAGCTTTGGACTCCAGCTTGTGACTTGTGTGGGGAAAATATTAAAATATTTTGAGGCATATTTTGGCTAGACTGCTGTGAGATATGGCTGAGGCCTGACCTGACTGGGATAAACCCTATTCTGGATTTGTCTGAGTACTGGAGCTAGAAAAGCTGCAGCAAAGGAGGATGTTTGTTGTGCTGATTTGTGTCTCAATGGCTGGATTCCTCCTCCAGCCCCAGCTGCTGCCTAAGCTCTGGGAGCAAACAAAACCACACTGTACAATGGTGGTGGCACAAAATCCTCCTCCATGCCTTACAAGCCAGTCACCTCTAATACTTCTGGATACAAACCAGAGACTTTTTTCCCCAAAAAATTTTAAATATTTGCTACGTTTCTTAAAATCTCCCATGAAAGACCAGTGACTGCCACTCAGCAGAGTATCTCAGCACTTTGTGGGTTTTATTTTCTCTTAGGGTTGCAAACTCAGCAGGGTCTGTCTCCAGATCATCTTTCACCTCTCTCCCAGCACCTGTGAGCTGGTAAATTGGGTAATAGGCTAAGAGGAATTGGGAGAAATTAAGATGTAAGGAATAGGGGTAAAGCTTAGAGGGGAAGACCTTAAAATCTCAGAAAATAAGACAGAGAGGCTGTGGGGAACAACACTGAGATCTATATAGATGGAGTAACACAGATGTCTAGTACTTGATTAAATTTAAGACAGAGAGATTGAGATTGACTTTACAGGGCTACAGCTTAGGCAAAATAGTACTGGAAGCTTCAGTTGGGTGTTTGTAGTTAAAAGCTTGAACACAGTTAATAGCATCATGTTATTATGTGAACTGCTTCTGAAGGAAGATAAACAATTTCAGTTTATTGTGGTTTTCTTTCCCATATGGCACAAATGGGCCCAGGACCAAACTGGCTCTCAGCAGAAAGCTTCCATCTCCACACTCATTCAGCAGGTCATATTTAACCAATTTTAATATCTTGCCTGTACACCCACTGGTGGATCCATTCCAATCAATATTCTACAAATAAAGTTTTTTTATGACACTTCATTTTTTACTCTCCTTGACTCTTTTGCCACTGTTGTTGAATATTCCTTTGTAGCTGATCTGTTTTCTGTCTCTCTGTGCTAATGTTTATGCTGAGTTATTATTTCCAAAAGCTAAATTTTGAGCACTCTCACTTCATTCCAAATTTCCTAAGAAAGAGCAGAAACACTACTATAATAATGCTCATGAAAACCCAAACAAATAAATCAATTAAACACTTGTGTGATTCAGAAAGACAAAGAGATATTCATGCCCACATCAAAGAATAGCACGATTGTACTTGCCTCTCCTTTTTGTTGTGATATCCTCCTGTTTTCATTCCAAGTTATGTTGCTGCATACTTTCCCAGTCCATCCAGATTAGGCAAGAAACGTATTTTCAAAGGTACATGGTCACTGAAGGATGCAGCTAGGCACCTACCCAAGCAGGTGAAATCCCATGAAATTCTCTTGGATGCATAAGCACCTTTGAAAATCTGCTTTCGAATGTTTCAGGAAAAGGGCTTAACTTTCCTGGTAAACAACAAGTATTCGTGACTGTCCTTGAAAACTACAGGACTGGCAAGGACTTGGTTAAAACACATTGTGATAGAATAGAGCATAAAAGCAGGGTGTAACTGGAGATAAGAAATCTGAAGAAAAGAGATTAATACTTCTAGACGTTTATGAAAATGGAAGATTGCTGAGAAAAGACACTTCAAGATAACTCTGTTTTCTGGCATTGCTCCCAAAACATCTTAGCTAAATTCCAGTGTTTTTCTATGCAAATTCAATAGCTATGAAGGCATAACATATGTCTTCCAGCAATAGCCGTCCCTTGTGTAACCTCATGACTTAACAGCACTGATAAATGTACAAAGCTCTACTAACAGTAGGAAAATGGATTTTTGAACACATGTAGTAATGAGTTAATTTAATGAAATTTTGTGACATGATTAAAAGCAAGACTTTCTTACCATTATCAGAGGCCAAATCATGCAGATTGAAGACAAACTTCTAGAACTACAGTACTACAAGTAATTTTTGTCTCTTTCTGCTATGGAAAAACAGAGGAAAACTTTCATGCCACTCCTGAAACAAACTAAAGGTCATCCTCTGAACAGTATCCAAAACTTAGTATTAGACATAAATCGCTGTACTGCAGACTCCAATAGTTTGTCAGTAGTTCATTGCTCCATGCAGCAGCAGAAGGAACGAGGCTTGACAGCAAGTATTTAACTAATTGAGTCTAAATTTCTGCATTTGGAAACCCCTTGGTGTTCCAAAACAACTGCTGGCAGCAGTGAAAAGTTCAGCTGCGGATACGCATGTGTTCATGTGAAGGTACAAAGAAACCAAGCACTGGTTTATTGACAGAAAGGAAGGCAGGGTCAGCCAGTTCTGCGTAACAGCACAAGCATCCAAACTACAGCTGACAGCCTTCAAAGGGCTTACGGAGCCTCACCCAGAACTGATGTCTCCTTTTTTCCCTTCTAAAAAATTTTGTGTGTTTTCTGCAAAATAAAGGATAACCTTTCCTCAGTATGTTTGTACTGCCTTCTTTATTTGAGGTGTCTTCCCCTTCTAATAATTTATAAGTGCATAATATTGCTGTTTCTTAACAAATAATTATCCTTTTAACACTACAAAATAATCCCACAGTATAGTTTATGGCTTGCGATCAAACTTTTCTAGCTGGCCAAGTGTTGCTGTGGTGCTGTCACTGCTCTGAATATCCCTGGCAAGCACAGCAGTCATTCCCTAGTGGTACAAACATTTCAGCCAGGTACTGGCATAGCTGTACGTGGCTGCCTTCCCAGAGGAAGGCATGTGGCATTAAAACAGTAACTGTGAAAAAACTGTGAAAAGTGTATGAAATTAGGATGCAAGCATTTATTTTCCCTCCACTGTATTTTCAACTTTTTGAAAGGATGGCTAAAGCACCTGACACCCTGCTTCTCTCACCTAAAAGATTTCAAATGGGGACAGAGACAAGCACAGGAGGAGGCTGAATCAGCCCCTTAGTCATCTGGAGAGTACAACCAGAGCTAACTTTTGGAAGGCTGAATTGGTAACACACACCTACCTTAACTTATATATCTACATTTCTCCCTCCAGTTTAAGGAGAAAAAGAATTTAAGATACCTTTCCCAGTACACTGAGATACTGCATTCATCTCAAATCTTTATATTTAGACTATGAGAGGTTTTGGAAAACATTTAAAAAGGTAAAAGAAGGAAAAAACATCCTCAAATATGATAGTTTTACAAAAGGGCAAGGAATCTCTCTGTCTCTTGCTACGCGACCCTGTACTGGTTTTCTTTTGAGACTCTCATTTTTAACTGAAACTGAAAATTAAAGTTTTCAAGGTAGCTAGAATCAATTACAGTTTGCATGTGTAACAAGTTTGATTACAATAGGGGTGTTCACTGCTATGTTATCTGAGAAAATCAAAATGCAAAATATGCAGAGAAGCCGATTCAGCCTTTATCTTCTTCAGTATAAAGAAATATTAAAATTTAGAATTCTCAATATTTGTATTTAAATAAATCTTATTCTTACCACTGAGCAATAATGATGACCCATGACAAAAGTACATCTCAATCATTTTACTGTGTATACATTGTGATGATTTGACTCTTTCACAGATCAGAAACTGTTCTGCAGCTGAATATCACATACAGTTAGTATTGTATTTTGGGGGAAATGTTGGAATTTTCCATTATACAAATTTATTAATAACACTTTGAGGATTAACATAACATGGTCAAGAAATATAACTAATAGTAAGCAATCAGACACTATTTTCTACTTTGTTCAGCTCTAACTAGAAGAGTGCAGCAGCTGATTCAATTGAAAAAATATCTTAATTACAGACCATTTAGACTATTTAAATGCTATTTTTTTAGGCAGAAAATAGTAGATATTCAGACCGTATCTGTGGTTTGCAACATGAAATCCTAACTTATATTCAGTCAATCAAGGTGCAGGAATTATTCTTCCTACTTTGACCTTCTCTCCAGAAAATCACTTTTGGCTATTTTGGAATCAGACATGAATTGACTGAATAAAGTCTAAAACCTGATGGCTGATAAGTATTTACATCACAGGTGGGGAAAAGATGCTGGTGTTAAGTGCACAAGAAGAAAAACTGAGATAAAAAAGGAAGCCCACCCATAAACACAATGTCCAAGGAAAAGCACGGATTTCAAAAAACATCTTCTTCTCTTAAGTAACAGATGTTGCTGAACTGATTAAAAAAACCCAAACATAGCTTTGTGGGTCATAGTGTGCAACCATAACTGAAAAAATATTTAGTGGCCTTTTAGTTAAAGAAGTGGAATCAACACTGTTACCAAAACACAAGACAATAAATTCTCTGAGCACACCAAAGAGACTAAGCCCAGTATTAATCAGTCATATATGCATGATTACCTGTTCCCTCAGTTACACTAATGATATTTTGGAGTCTGATTGTTAAAGTAATTGAAAGCTAATTTTTCAGGTGGAAGTGCTTCAAGTGAAGAGTAATGTTGATGGCAGCTGAGATGCCTGGAGATGCTCAGATACATATAAGTACAAAATTCAAATATGACATTAGAAGAGAACAGCCCCTTACTCTCGGCATAATTCCACATGCAAATTCATTAGTGAAATCTGTATGGTGCTCTTTCACAATGTGAAAAATATGATGACAGGAGGAAATGGAATTTGAAGAAACACACCAGTTCTCGTATTTGCTAGAAATCTGGTCTTTTCTATTAAGCATGTAGATTTTAATAATCTGAGTCTTCCAGTTAAACAATTTTAACACTGTCTGAAGTAAGCGTATCTACAGTACTTCATATTTTCACTCTAATTTTACACTAACTCGCTACATTTTTGTTGTTGTTGCTGAAAGCTGATCAATGTAGCAAGGTGAATTGGACTGCGATTTTTTAAGAAGAGAGGACAAAAAGGAAATAACCTAACGGATGTCTTGGACTAAGCCTAAGCCTAAGCATGTCAGTCTATTCAGTGTGTCATTACTACTAAATCCAGGGCAGTCAGAAGCATTAAGAAAAACTTCACTACTCTCATAAAACAAAAAGTGATAAAATTCTTCAGCAGCTTCTTCCAGGTTCTGTAAGGGTATGCATTATTCTCCAAAACAGAAGAAATTTACTCTGAGGGAAAGCTTTTCAACAGAACTCTTTTAAAATACAAGTTAAAGGAGTAGAAAAGAGCTCTAGCAATCACCGTAATTCTTTGATCTTTTTCATTCCCTTAACATCATGGATTTTATCCAAATAACAATAGATTATCAGCTACAGAATTAATACATATGGTATGTTTAGATTACCAGGTAAATACATATTTTCGAAAAGCTTTTATGGGATGTGCAAAATACACTGAAGTGGGAAAACAAACAACTGTGCAATGTAACAAGAATTCTTCATGTTCCTTTATTAGTTTATATGAATCTGCAGCTAGTAACAATCTGCCTCTCAGTTCAGAGCAAAGCTACTGATACACAGCTACTTACTTTGCATTGGTTTCCCTGGGGAAGTTTTTGAGAACACTTATATTCAATACAGAATTAAACTTTTCTCAGTTAATACAGTATGTAAATTCACAAACTTCTTCAAACACAATCTATAAATGAAGGAATTTAGGGTCTACAGCGCTCATGCATTAACTGGTTTTCTGTGTTGTCCTATACATTTTTTCTTTTTTTTCTATGCAAGTCTTCTTCAGCATTGTCAGATATGTGTTCTCAAAGACTACGGAAGGTTACAAAAAGTCTCAGCTTAGACATTCTAAAAAATCAAATCATAACTGAATAATTGTCTGACTGGCATTAAACTTCTGTGGTAAATGAGGTTTAGTTAAGTAAATGAGGTTTAGTTAAGAATATAAGCTCAGAAGAGCACTCTTAATTTTCATACTTGTTTGTGTCCTAGAGAAGAAAGGGATACCATGCAGAAACTCAAACCTGCCTGGCATTGGTTTGCCTTGATTAAATTTCAGCACATTAAACAGGTCAGATCTATGGCTACATGACATACCAGAACCACAGTATCTTCCAGTTTTGGGTCAATGGGGCCTTGCAAAGGTTCATTTTGACCTGTACTCTAATTCAGCACATTCTGAGAGCTAAAACTTTGTTTGGAAGAGTGGGTAATGAACTGCAACACAACAGAGAACTTCAGCTGAAACTTTTGAATTGTGGAGTTAAATCAAAATAATGCTTGCCATTTGGTAGCAGCATATCTGACCAAGACTAAAGGGATGATGAAGTCAATAAAATCTTGTAAAATAATCTTCATTCACAGAATGGCACTTTTGAACAATCTTACAAAATACAGTGCAGTAGATGAATTGCAATAGGTGGAAGGAGGGACTGAGCAAAGAAAAGATGCGTTCACAATGAGACCTGAAGCAGACAAGTTATTAGTCAAAAGGCATCTTAGGTGGTAATTTTAATACTTAATAAAGGTAGTAACTGTAAAAGTCCTATGCTTCACATTTTAGATAAGAGCTCTCACTTGTGTAAATATTCATCAGCATCTCTAGAGTAAACCCCTTCTTATACTGAGTTAAAAGACATACGAGTCAGTTGAATTGCTCTTCAGGGAGATGCTTGAGGGAGTGTAGTCAAAGTTCTGCTTCACAGAAATATTCAGGTGTGGATGTTACTGCTTCAGACTCTGTATTTTGTTTTGCCATGATCATTGATAACGCATATGTGCTGAAAAAAACAGAACAGATTGCAAAAGCATGGTTGAGTACATTATTAATTATTAATGAATTGTTTAGAAATTCTTAGGCTTGGCCTACCTAGTGATCTTATGATTACTCTTTCCTTTCCAGTCATCTGGAAGTGAATTCTGATTTCATTTTCTAGCTACAGCAAGTTTTCCCACTTCGAATTCCCAGCTTTGAGGTGCACCTCTGGGAGTACCACAAGAAGCAAAGGCAAGGTTTGCATCTTTTATCCATCCTCACCTCTCTGAGAAAAGGGACAGGCAACATAGCATTTAGACAACCTGTCTGACCTATGGCTGTGTTTCACTTTTGCTGCTGTCTCTGCACATACTGGCAGTGGTGGACCTGAGAAGTCCTAGGCTCACAGAAGATGGAAATTTAGGGAACTCTTAGGGGGAGGGAACTGTTCACAGTGCTGAGCAAGGACTCCTTTGGATTATTTGAGGTCTTGCAGGGAGTTCTGTACTCACTGAAAGGATCCCAAATCCCAACCACATCAAAGACATACCTCCACAGAGCCCCAAGGAGACAAATTATGGGATATTTATGGGAATAAATAAGGGAAAAGTAGATCAGTGACTTTTTAAACTATTTTTTTATAAGAAACTTACGTTTAGATCTCTGAAGTGCTCATTGTAGTCTAAGGCATAACCTACCACAAATAAATCTGGAATTTCAAATCCGTAATCTGTATTGAGACAAATAACAAACACCATCAATACAAGATCAATGGCAGTTATAAGCCCTTAAATTCATGTGTGGTTCTCAACAAGCAAACTCTGCATATATGTAGTCAGTTGGGGCTGTGTTACTTTTGAATCTGAGACATCATGGTCAGCAATAGCTCCCAGTCACAGAGTACTTGTGACAGGGATGTGAATAGTGAGAGGAGAGGAGAGTTGTATAAAATTATCACTGGCACATTGTGGAAGGAAGCCAAAATCAGAGCTGGAAAATTCTGCTTGCATTTGGAAGCTCCACTGGTATATATGTGTGATGACTACTGTCCTGTATCACAGTAATGACAGAAAAATGTAAAATGTTAAATCAGAAGTAGCTTCCAGAGATCTGTATATTTTCTGCTAAGAATAGCAAAATCTATCTTTTATTTTATGCTACCAAAACATGTCAAATGCTTCTTAAATTAAAACCCCAAGCTTATGAAGATGCAAGCACATGCTTAACAAAGTAAATGCATGCAGTGCACCTCAATTATACAACTCACACACATGAAGCTAAGCAGAGATGTGCATCTTTTTGAGTGTGAAGGTCTGTGCAATATCAGCACTATATAAAACAAGTTGGACTTTTTCCAAATTGTTCTTTAAATAACTAGAGGAAAACCCAATCTTACAGACACAAAAATAGCTCCACATAAAAAATTCTACAGGTATTCAGGTAAGGAATTCATTCAGTTGTTTTAGATTGGGAGTAATAGGCACTTTGGAATTGTAAGTTTAGGTAAGTGAGGAAATGATACAGCACTGTCAGTGATTTACAAAAGAGATCTCTGATGTTTTATAAAATTCAATGCACTATGAATAAAAGAGGATAAAATCTGTTTCATTTAAAAGGTAATACATAAAAATATAAACCTACCCTTCATGAAGTAATTTTATTGCCTCTTTTATATATTTAACATTAGTGAATCCATTCAAATATATGTCTTAATTTACTGGATTAAATTCTAAATGTTAAAAATACCACTCCACTGTATAAAAAGTTGTACAACAAAATGTTTGGATTATAGTTCAGATTACAGGGCTAAAACCTCAGGGCCATGACCAACATTTAAGTAACTTTGGCTTCATAAATTTTCCCTCTCTCCCACATCTCAAATCAAGGCCCTTCATGCTGCCTCCTGGTACTCACCTTCTACCCTCCTCCCCAGCTCAGCTGACCAGAGTCTTTTTCAGTAGCAAATACTGGTCGATCTCTTCTAGGTGGATCTATTCTTTTCGAATTTAGCCACATACCTGTTACTACATCATTTATTCTAAATAAGTCTAAAATGACAATTGCTTGGTATAGCCCCATTTATAGCTTCATCATAATACAGTATAAGGACCAATAATTTAGAGAGAAATGGTGCTGATGTGGTGCAAACTGAGCAGCAGGAAGAAGTTTAAAAAGCCTGTCCTGGGTTGTAGTGTATTCCATTACCATCCTCATGAGCTGTTGAAATCAGGTGGGGCAGTGTTTCCTTGCCTCCTCCCCCC
>NW_024581137.1:41815640-42019483 GCF_017639235.1 Corvus kubaryi
AATGAGCTGTTGAAATCAGGTGGGGCAGTGTTTCCTTGCCTCCTCCCCCCAGACTATCTTTCTGTTAATTGCCCATCATTGTCCTGCCACATGACTCAGAGGTAACTCCCTCCGGACTATCTTCTGTTAATGAGCCTAATCAACACTTGGCCTCATGACTCATTACCCCATTGTGAGATGCTCCACCCAGAGGGAGGAACCAAGCATCCCATCGTGGATATAATCTGAGATTCTGAACACCAGAGAAAACCTTTCCACTGGATTTCCAGAGGACAGGAGCTACACAGCCACCACTGGACCTTCTGAGGAAGAGCAAACCCTTTTTTCTACAGGATCACCACTTTTGGAGGACTGCAGCCACCATTCTATCAGACTGCTACCACCACCCTGACTAACAGGGATTCAGGTTGTATCTCGACTCTGTCAATTTGAAACAGTGTTTTCTTTTAGTTTTTCCTTTTCTTTAATTTCCCCATTAAATTGTTATTCTGACTTGGTGCCTCCCACTGGTTTGTTTTCAAACTAGTACAAAGCCCAATTTATCTTCTGTTTTTTAGGGAGTGGGATTTAATTATAATATCAGAGTTTTCCCTTTGAACAATAATACTTAAAAATAATTAGAAGTGCTTTTGAACAAAAAAATATAAAACTTGTTAATACTTAGTCGCAATAAAACACCTTTCGTGCTCAGATGGAATCCTGTGGCTCCTCTAAAGAGATGCAATGAGGAAGGAAAAAGAAAAAATGGACATTCTCTTCAACATTGTTTGTCAGAGACAGAAGATAAAACACTCACCTTTCACTGATAAAATTAAACCCTTTTGAAATTTCCCAGCAAAGTTAGTATTCTGCAGAAAACCTAAGTAGGGTAGGCTTTCCAAATGACAATTATACAAATCCTTCCATTGCATCCCATAGACCCATTGACAACTGGGTCATTGACAACTTAGTATTTTACCAAGTTATTACAGTCCACAGAATGTTATGAAAGGCAAGTGACAAATAGTAGTAATTTCTTCTACTGTCAAGTAGAGATTTTTCAGAACACTTACAGTCTGGTCTGTACCCATCAGGCCGAGATGTTCTTTTCACCAACAAACTATAATTAAAAATAAAATAAACCCCATTTAAATCTGGATATGTAACTGAATAACACACATAAATACTATTCCCTTTATTAAAAAATCTTCTGAGCCATGTGAATCCCTGTTCTTGTTCTGCTTCTCTTCCTGATTGCAGGGAAGAGGAGGATGTATTCCCCTCCCAAGTCCATCAGTGCCAGTCTTGAAATGGCTGGAGGGTCATCACCAAGGGAGAGCAATACAAAAGCATTTCCCCTCCTTTCCTTCATCCTCCCCTTAGTGATTCAGGCAGTTCCTCTGCACAGCTCTCCTTGATACTGCAGCATCAAATTAAAGCAGGATCTCTGAATGGGAACCTACACTGAAAAATATGCTGGACCAGACTAATTAATTACAAAATTTTGTGATTGTTTTACTCACCTTGCTACTTTAATCATTTTGGGCTTGTATTTTTCTATATTGTTAAGCAGAACCTTCATGGTCCTGCCAGTTCCAACAATATCCTTATAAAACAAGAAAAATAAAGTAAGTAAAGCACAAAGGAAAGCTGAAAGGAGGAAATCTGGACAATGACTGAGCAGTTCCACATTCTTATTTTGTAGAGATGATTTATTTTTCCAGTGCATTGTAAACCACATCCAAAAAAGGTTTTAACTGAGCTTACACTCTTTGAAGCAAGCACTTTCTATTAATAAAATTATCAGTTTAAGGACTGTCCACTTCCTCTTGAAAATAGCTATGTTGCAAGTACTTGGGATGTAACACGGGACTGGAAATGACTCTACTGGGCACTGCAACGATGCAGGGATTAGACTTTTCATATTACGCTCAAGATCACAGTATATCAACATGTCTCCATGTCAGGACTAAATCTGCCCTTTTTGTTGTTTTATTAGCACAGTACAAATGTGATTTCTCCACAGCTGCCATACCCAATATCATCTCAGTGAGCTCAGTAGGTACCTAGCTATAAAACTGACCATGGAGAGCAGCTGTTGATCCTGAACTCTGGGGGTGGATTAGCAACATCTTGTCTCTTTTTAATACCATTAACAAAATTTGCTGTGGACATTTTTAATTTCTGTTAAAGCAGTTAGAATGAGTAAATATGGAGCTCTTAGCAGCTATTCAGGTAACCAGTCATCTCTGTGGCTGATGGCTTTTTTTCCATCCTTTGCTAAGAAAAGAAATTCCAGCATTATACAGTTCATTACACTGTCCAGCTTACTTCCCACACAAGTAGACTGGGTCTGAAATGCCAGGCAGATCCTAATGTGCTCTCTAGCTGTTCCAGTTGCTTACCCAACATTTTCAAAGAGAATCACCTATATTAATCATATGAGAATTTGGAGCACCAGTGAGGTGACACATTCTTTCCCTCTATAACTGGACACTGTTGACTTACATCAGCCCCAGCTCTGTGATGGGCTGTTGCTCAGGGACACTGCTGGGTGGAGAGTTGGATGCAGGAGCCAGGGGGACTTGAGGGAATGACTGACACGCCCAGCCAGACTGTGAACAACCCGGGGGCTGTAAAGCATATGCAGGGCCACTATTTCAAAGTCATGCACCTGAGAAACGCAGGGCATCACTGCAGTTGATTCATTGTCCTCTGAGGAACAGAACAACTTGCAGAACAGGGGTTGATGAAACCATAGAAAGAAAAAATCAAATTATGCAGAAACAAAGACTCCTGTGTATCACAAGGCAGAGCACCACTTAGAGTGACAGCAATGTAGTTTGATCTGTCATGCAGTTGCAAAAAGACTGAGAGGCCATTAAGCAAATCAACCCCTCTCCTTCTTTACCACCTCCCAGCAAAAAAGTGTAAACATAGACAGTATTTAGAAACTGAACAGCCAATCATGATTTGACTGTGTGACTTCATCTAAGTACAATATGACATAAGCATCCAGCTTACCTCCACAATTAGAACATTCTGGAAGAAACAAACAAAAATGAATACAATTACACAATATTCACATAGTAAAAGAAACAAATGTTTAAAAAATGGAAATTAAGAGATAGGTCCATGTGCATATGTACAACACAGTAGGACACAAGGAGTTTCCTGTTTCATTTTTGTGCCCTGAAAAAGAGCCAGCCACAAGAGCAAGCCCTGCAATCAGGGACCACAACTTAACTCAGCTCTGTCTAGATTATCCTCTTTGTCCAAGAACAGATGTAGCTTTGGAAAATAAAATAAGATGGAAGAAGTCCAAATAGGATGAGCTTCACTTCATTCCAGTGTCTCTAGCTGTGTACTACAGTGTACTCTATAGTTCACTAAATACTATTTCCAATGTTAATATGACCATACAGCAATAATATTCTTTCTCTGAAATAAATGGTCTTCCTCCCTCCACCCACACCCCAGCAACCTCATAGTAAAGGATTACAGGCCAAGTTGTAACACCCACTCTCAAACTGTGAAGCACCCTCTTTCTCTTCAGATACTGCTGCTGAAATAAGTATTATTTGAAGGGAAGGGGAGTGAGCCAGCCAAGAGCAGTGATGTCAAGCTTTATGACAGTATCATCACACAGGCTGAATCTATTTGCTGAAATGGTTCATCACTGTTCCAGGAATTACAATGTCTAAGGAGACTTCTGCTCTTCTACTAAAAGCAATAATAAGATGTAATGTCGTTATTAGAAGAAATAAAAACCTGTTTATTAGTAGGCGTGATGATATGCATGGTCAAAAGGATGGACTCTTACAATCTTGCATTAAGATCTACTTTCTGAAGTGAAACCTGCAGTAGCAAGAGGAAAGTTATTTCACAAATACCTTTATCTATCTATCAATGTATACATCTTAGATGCATGTGCACACTGTGTGTCCTGCAAAACCTTGAGACCACATAGTTTCGTATCCATGCAGTATCCACCAGCCTAGTTTACATTCCACTTCCTTTCTATCAGGCTTGTTGGCTTTGCTACGTACATAACATGGAGACTGTCTAACTTCCTGTTCCATAACAGAAACCCAAGTTGAGAGTTGTAAGAGACACTCAAACACACAGAATGAGTGTGAAGGGAGCATGCTCACAACCAGCACACCTTTAACAGCTTCATTAACTGATATGTAAATAAATTTTAATCTTCAAACCAGAAATTATTAAAATAGATTACCCATATATATATTCATACTGCAGCTCTTCCTAACACTCACAGTGCTTGGTAGGGAGATATGGCATACTTCATGCATCAAGCACTGAAGAAACATGTTACCACACACTGTATTATACCTGGATGCTTCTGAAATGGCAAAACACTTGGTAAAGGTGTGGAGGAAACTCCCGGTAGCAGTTGAGCAAATGTCAGCAATGGAGATAGCACTCAAGAAAGCCACTAATTTAGACTGAGCTCTGGTGGAATGTATATTAATCTTGGAGGGAGGCTCCTTTTTGGTGTTTTCATAACAGGTTTCACTGGTGGTTATCCTGCTTGGCACTCCTGACTTTCAACCTCTCAGCTGCTGACACAAACAACTTTGGATCTCAAACACCTAGTCCTGCGAAGGCAAAAAGTTAAAAGCCTCTTAACAACAAAAGTCTGAAGACACCTTGCCTCTAGAAACTTCTCCCTTCAAGAAAGAATGGATATCAGTTGTCTAGATAAGATGAAGAGACCAAAACCATGTTCAGGAGAAGCTTATGACAAGTGTGTAGGAACACATTTTTTTGAAGGAAGCCATTTGGATCCAAAATCAATTTGGTTCTCATCTGGCTTCCTGTATGAAGTCCTAAGTAGGAAAAACACTTCTGAAGACTAACTCAGGACACCTGGATCTGAGGCATAAGGAAATCACTTGATTCAGTCAGTGGACACCTGAAGATAATGTGCAGGAGTAATGGTTTAAACACCCCCAAGGAACTTGTGCAGCTAGTGATACACATAAATATTGATCTGTTTGCACACAGACACACGCACGTGCGCACACACCCCCATGTACATACATACATACATACATACATACACACATATACATACGTCATATAGGGAGATAGCAGAAGAGTTGACAAGGAAAGAACTTCACCAGAACTAAAGATGGAAATGAACTCTTTTAGTACCAAGCCCAGTGATCACACACAGCCCATGGATCTCCAGGCAGATCCATAGCGATGAGACAGGTTCAACAAAGTTAGTCTATGTGTCAGGGTCTGAGTCAGTGTTTTCAGTAATGTACAGGTTTGGCTGTAGCTGAGCTGAAGGTCACTACCCACACAGCACAGATCAGGCATGGATTAAGAGCCCAGGGCTGAGCTGGTGTTCCTGTGCCCACAGGTGTGAGTAGAGGCCCCAAGAGACACAGGTCATGGCCATTGGCATCTATTAGTGCACCTGTTAGTGCACTGTGACAGATGGAGAAAAAGCAAAGTCCTCGGACATTTCATTGACAGACAAATAGGTTTCTTTGCTACCACAGTTGCTTCAGCTATTCTGTCAAGATCGGCAGTAGGGATTCTTTTGCTTGCTCACATGTGGAAATCACAAAATTGAACAGAATGAGGGGAGCGGCCTCCCTGACCATGGAAGTTGGGTTAACCAATAGGGAGCAGTAGACCTTACTATTTAACTTGTGAGAAAAAAATCATAGACATTAATAGAAAATGGGTCTGAAGAGATGTCCTGGGTTGCAGTGTATTCCATTACCATCCTCATGAGCTGTTGAAATCAGGTGGGGCAGTGTTTCCTTGCCTCCTCCCCCCAGACTATCTTTCTGTTAATGGCCCATCATTGTCCTGCCACATGACTCATAGATAACTCCCTCCGGACCATCTTCTGTTAATGAGCCTAATCAACACTTTGCCTCATGACTCATTACCCCATTGTGAGATGTCCACCCAGAGGGAGGAACCAAGCATCCCATCGTGGATATAAGCTGAGACTGAACACCAGAGACAACCTTTCTACTGGATTTCCAGAGGATAGGAGCTACACAGCCACCACTGGACCTTCTGAGGAAGAGCAGACCCTTTTTCTACAGGATCACCACTTTTGGAGGACTGCAGCCACCATTCTATCAGACTGCTACCACCACCCTGCCTAACAGGGACTCAGGTTGTACCTTGACTCTGTCAATTTGAACCACTGTTTTCTTTTAGTTTTTTTTCTTTTCTTTTTTTTAACTTCCCCATTAAATTGTTATTCTGACTTGGTGCCTCCCACTGGTTTGTTTTCAAACTAGTACAAGAGACCATGAAAGATCATCTTCTGTTGGCCTACAGAAGAAATTTTAAACTATCCCTCACAGATATCTGATTAATCTCTTATAGACCACAATGAGTACTTCAGAACCTCCCCAGGGAATGTGTCTCAATACCTCACTATCTAAGAGCAAAAATACAATTAGAAAACTTCTGTTGATATTTGGCCTGAACTTGTTTTGAAGAGAACACGGAAAAAGCTTTGTTTTCTTCTCTTTTTTCTTCTATATTTGAAAGACATTTCCTCAGTTTCCTCTTCTTCAGATTAAACAACCTGTTTTATTCAACATTTTCTCACAAGTTATATTTCCTAGCTTTCTGATCACTCTTTTGTTCTCCTCTGGAATTTGTCCAGTTGGTCAGAATCCTTCCCCAGTTGTGGTGTTCCAAACCAGAAAGAAGTCTTTTCCAGTGTCGAGAGGAATAAAAGAACCACTTTGTATGCTTCATAAATAATCCTCCTTTCTATATATCCTAGTACAATAGTTACATCCTTTATAAAAATCTACTGGTGTCTCATGTGCAACTTGTGATTCACCTATTGTCTCCAGGACTGTTGCTGAGTCAGTCCTCCCTCACTTGCATTTATGCAAAAGATTACTTCTGTATAAACACAGAAGTTGGTATATGTCTTTATTGTCATTACATGTCATTCTTTGAAACAAATTCTTAAAATAATTTCTTAAGATCATAATATCTTGTATTTTTCCAGGTAGTATGAGTACTATTAAATGCTAATTCCATCTTTTCAATCATGAATTAAATATTGTATAGTCCCTGGAGAGGGTGCTTTAATGCATCTTGTCTGACAGGGAAGTATAATTAACTGTTTCTTGAGAACAGCTTTCCAAACTGTTACACATCTGTCTAATAGAAATTTAATCTTGTCTGTGTTTCAGTATCACAAATGACTCATATGAAGGAAAGAGGATTAATGTGGATCCAGACATGCCTGAAAGGTTTGTCTGGCTACAGGAGTAACAGTCATCTGCACATGACTTCATCTGAAGTGTAAGATCTCATATTTATTGACTAACTTGAGAAGGAAGGATTTTGGTGGACTCTGTCTCTCATCCATAGAGTCAAGGAGTCCAACTGTTGCGAATCATACACATTGGGAAATTTGGTCCTTTGAAGTTCCTGTAAGTTGTCTAGGCCAGAAAACACAGATGCTGTTTTGTATTATGCACATTCTCATTATTTCCAAAACACTGATGAGGATTTTCTGTACTATGGAGAAATCCTGTATGTAAGGACTTTGTAGTTGAAAAGCCACTATAAAATATTTAGATATGAAAACATTTTGTAACTATAAGTAAGCAGGCATCCTAACTGTTCAGAGTGATACTTTAATCTCTGTTTTCATTATTCAGGGTTACTGTGTCTAAAGTCACCATACTTTTCAGTCATTGACTGCTGCTTAAGACCGAAGACATTCAGTGGTTTCCAATCCTCTGGTACCACAAACCCTCTCCTACAAAATAATGTGATGTGCTGGGAAACTGACTGTCTTGCTGCCTATCCCCTGCCTTTCTACTGCTGAAGCAGTCTACAGATAGAAGATTTCAGAAAAGGGATGGTATAGCAGAGTAGTAGAGGAACAAACTACAAACTGCCAAGAAACGTTTTGATATACAGTGTCCAAGACTAGATAGTGGTGACGTCTAACTAAAACTGGTTGAAATAGATTAGCTTATCCTTGATCAGGTGGATAGCAGAGGATGGCAGAAGAATGCAATGGATACAACAAATTAGTACATTATTAGTAATGTCAGCATCATCCTAAAAGCACAGCTGGCTGCATCCAGCATCTCTTTTGAAAGGTCAATTATGTGGAAGACCTTATTCAGCTTTTCTGTGAAAACCACCCGTGAGGTGGTGCACAGGAGACTAGTAAAACTCATGAGCTTGTGGTGCTGCAGCAGTAACTGATGGCTGGATAAAGAAGAAGCTAAAGGACACTAAAGAAAATAACTTTTCACAAGTATGTGTGTTTGGGGCTCGTGTACCACACAGATCAAGACTGTTTTGTCCTTTCAGATATATTTGAGGAAATTACAAAGAAGGCAACCACATGAAAAGAAAACTAATCCAGCCTTCTGGATTCTATCTACTTTTGAAACCCAGAGAACAGGAAATAGGGATGTTTACTGACATGTTGACTAGACTAAAGATGGTTTAATTTCTGAGTAGAGCCATCTTCACCAATACAATCTCTGAAGTACATCCAGAAATCTAATAATGGCATTAATATATCTTACAGTGAGACAGAGTACAGTCAGTTTTTAAAAATATGTCCTGGAAAGATTTCATACATAGTCCAAATAAAAAAGGATGCTGGCTCTCAGAGAATGAAACACCTTCCTATTGAGTCACTGCAAAAGAACCAACATTGCAAAAGAATCAGCTTCCATTGCTGGTGGATCAGAGGGATGGATGGGAGCTGATAGATTTGGATGACTGTGATCCATTCTTTGTTTACACCTTTTTTTACCAGGTAGCTGCCAGAAGGTAGGCTGGTGCAGTATAGAGTCATAGAATATCTCAAGCTGGAAGGGAACTCATAAGGACCATCAAGTCCAACTCCTTGCTCTTTGCAGGATTACCTAAAACTAAACCATATGAATAAGAACATTGACCAGGTGCTTCTTGGTACTCTGACACACTTCAGACCCTGACCACTTCCCTGGGGAGCCCTGGACTAGCCTTTTGGTGATGAACATTTTCCTAATGTCCAGTCTGAACTTCCCCTGATGTGGCTTCATTACATTTCCTCATGTCCTGTTGCTGGTCACTAGAGAGCCCTGTGCTCTGCCCCCCTTGAGGAAGTTTTAGGCTGTGATGAGGGCACCCCTCAGCCTTCACTTCCCTGGGCTAGACAATCCAAGTGACCTCAGCCACTCCTCAGAAGTCTTGCCCTTGAGCCCTTGCACCAACTGGGTTGTCCTCTTCTGGACACACTCTGATAGTCAGAAGTCCTCTTTGCATTGTGGCACCCAGAACTGCCCCCAGCACTCGAGGTGAGGCCACCCCAGTGCAGAGCAGAGTGGGACAATCCCCTCCCTTGCCCGGCTGGTGATGCTGTGCCTGATGCCCCCCAGGACACGCTTGGCCCTCCTGGCTGCCAGGGCACTGCTGGCTCATGTTCACCTTGACATGGACCAGGACCCCCAGGTCCCTTTACATGGTGCTGCTCTCCAGCCTCTCACCCCCAATCTGTATGTCTTAACAGGGATTACCCTGTCCCAGGTGGAGAATCTTGTTAAATTCCATACGATTGGGGATTGCCCAGTTCTCCAGCCCATGCTGATTTCTCTATAAGGCCCCTTTACCTTGGAGGGAGTCCACAGCCTCTCCTGTTTTAGCATTGTTGGCAAACTTTCTTAATGTACGTTCGATTTCTGACTCCAGATCATTTATAAAAACATTAAAGAGCAGTGGCCCTAAAATTGTCCTCTGTGGTTTTGAATGCAAAGGGGTGCTGTGAAGTTTAAAATTCTCCAGTTTTGAGTGATCAGGGCACACACAGCTTGCAACTCTGCATGTGATCATTTGAACTGAGCAGAAATAATATTTGTGGTGTGAGCTGGATCTGCACAAAAATAAAACTTGCACTTCCATATTCTTTTCTAGACAGTAGTGAAAATGGCCCATAGCAACATGTCTTGGGTCATCTGAAAAAAGAAGTTTTTTGACAATACTAGTACTATATGAAAAAAGAAGAAATAATTTTTAATCCTCGTAGAGCATGTGAATTTATCGCTCATGCTAAAGAGAATTCTCTGTGAATTTTGATTTTTTTAATAATGAACAGAAAACATACAAAAATTGAAAATCTGTCATTTACTGCTTTTTAAAGCCACACAAGTTTATACACTGCAAAAAAGTAGGTTGTTTTTACAGTACATGTAAAAAAATCCTCACTTAAAATAAGATGGATACTCCAGCACTGAGTCAATACATTTCTATTGTTTGCCTTCCCACAGGTCAGTAATAAATGGAACAATGTCAGCTAACAAGACCAAGCAGAGTAATGAGAGCATGTATGCCTCCTGCCTGACAGTAGTAAGTGCTATGGAATTTATTTTTCATCTTCCTGGAAAAGAATAACAGTTTTTTTTCTAGACTTGGATTTTATGTTCTGTTCAGAAGACTGTTTTCAAAGGAAAATTGCTAAGAAATAATAATACTTTGAAGTTAGCACTGAATAAGACTTTGAGGAAAACAGTGTCTTTGAATTAATATAAAATGTGAAATTTGAACAAGGTAAAAATTCTAAGTTGCACATTTAGAAAGGGGGAGTATTTCCTTGAAAGCTGAAACCATACTTAAGTAATCAAATAAACAACTGTATTTAATGCAATACTACAGCTAAGAGGACAAACTCAGCCCTCACTTGTATAGCAAGAAAATCAGGTAGGTACATAAAGAGGATATTTTCTCCTTAAATGTTTCAGCATAAAATCAGCGGAATAGCATGCACACACTTTTTTTTTCTTTAATAGAAAGAAAAGAACAGAAAGAACTTAAAACTGAGAAAAGAAAAATAATTTGAGAGCTGAAAAAACCACCTTAGAGTGAAGTAAGGTTTGTAGCAGGAAGTAATAGCTTTTATTTAATTAACAGTCCATTTCCCAGTGGGGGAACATTTTTCACAAAAGAACTTTGACCTTTCAGCCCACAGCCTCAGAGAGAACACAAAATACCTTCAACAGCTGAGCCTGGGAACAAAAATTCAGAACTGCTGTATGCACTCGAAATCATGGACTGAATAAAATACTGGCTTTACAGCACATTATAATCCTCCACTGCAGCTGCCCTTCAACTCATTTATCAGTGTTCCACAGCTGATAATTTCCTCTCTTATTTTAGCTCAGAGGAATTCTTAACATTTTAGCTGCCCCTCTGGCCACAGGGCAGGTGATTATGTAGGGCAATTGCTTTTCTTATCCCAAATTGTCTGATTACCACATTAGGTTAAAATAAAGAGTTTCTCCCAGCCTGTACTTAGCTTTAAGTTTGCTGATTCTATTCAGACCAACAGAAGGACCTACATGCTTGAAATTTCATTTCTTCCAACTATATCAGTTGCCTACTATTAATTTCCTGTTGTTAATTCCACCTTCAAACCTTGTCTCATTTATATTCTACAGTATGCCAGTACTGTACAGCAGGCTCCCCAATGGATTAGTTTATCTAAAAGAAGCTTAAGTAATGACTGTGTGATAGGCAAATATGCAACCATATGGCAATATAAATTTGATAATGGCAAACTGCTCAATCCAGTAGGCAAAGGTATTAAAAGAGGTAATAGCAAAACACAAAAAACTGTTCACATTCAGAAGAGAAAATTAGGTTCACCATCTTAGCAGTGATGACAGTTAACTATTGGTATAACATGCCTGATATATGGTAGCTTCTCCATCAAGTCTCTAAATCAAAATTGTTGGTAGTTCAAAAGATACACTGTGGATACAGTGAAGCAATTATCATTTGGGACCCTTCATTCTAATCACCCAGAAGTTCAGACAAGATGAATTTGGGCCTTAAGATAAAGGAATCTCTAAACAAAGCTCTGCTTGTGATCAGGCCAATTAACTGTCCTGGGAAGGAAAAAAAGAAAGGGAAAAAAATGAACCTTAATGTGGCAAGATTGGCAGAATATGGATGGATGGAAATACTTTTATCTTCAAGTCCCCATTGATATCCTGAGTTCCTTCCTGTCTCTTTCTAGGATAGAACTAGTCTTAAACCATTTGGGAGTACTTTAACATATTGTTAGTTACACCAGCTTGCAAAGCACACATGAATACACAGTTGCAGGAAAAGGTGAGTTCTTTTATTTGTCCAGTTCTATGAGTGAAAGCATATTTGTAAAAATACCCCAAAACTCCCAGCACCTTCCCCCCACAAAATCTCTTTTTTATCAATCTCTATTTCCTTTTTTGTTTTGTTCTATGGTGGTGAGGGGATAAAAAGCAATAATATAGTGTATTTTCATCCCCTTTAGTTAAATTTCCATTCACTAGTCTGCATTTTCAGTTAGATTCTTTCTGAAGACACCTTTTCATGTGTACTCCGTATCATTAGAAATATATAAATTAATAATGTGGTTCTTCAAACTGAATTTTTAATGGTTTATCAGTTTACTCATCACACATGCAGTACTTGCTTTCTTAGCATTGTATTTGGGGAACCTCAGGTACTACTGGTTAAACAAGACATCTTATGACAGTGCCATAGAGCTGAAGAATCACCATTAAATAACAATTAAAGAAAAATGCATCAAATTTCAGTGAAGAGGTTCAAAAGAAGCTACAAGGACTCCTGTGAGAAGTGAAATAATTTCATGTTATGCACACAGGAATGAAATCCACAGACATTAACACTTCATCACAGTGTCAGAAAATAATATTAAAGACTTTTGTAAAATGAGACATCTAATTAGGAATTTTTTATGGGGTTCTAGAAAAGGTCACATGTGTCTGATTTTCATCTTTTCTGCTGAGCTCATCCACATCTTATAGCATACTTGGAAGGACAAATATATTTCAAAAATGGGGTTTTTTTCAGACACTTTGTTTGGTCAGTAGCAGCTGCTGATGGGAGCAAATGAGTTAATGTGTTAAGAGTCCATGTATACAAACTCCAGCTATTTAAACTGTGTAAAACAAGTTCAGAATCTCCAAGAGTTAACAGAGGGGGAGGGGACATAATGGAGGACCTGATGCTTTGTTCTTAGAGAGCATTGTGTCAACTGCTGTGCACACTTATGTTCCACTTGCAGCCATCTTCACAGCATCCTTCTGTTGCACATAAAAAGTAGAACAAACTACCATAATTAATCTAAAGGTAATGCAGGAATGCCTCATGTCCCCATTTTCTCACTTGTATGAAAAGGTACAGTCTTCTGGTCATCTGGAATTGGATGAGGACTTTCTGGACATAGGTGGAATAGGATTATGAACAGGTATGATGTAGAAGCAGGCAGACAGTGGCTGAGAAGAGCCCATGTGAAAAATGGGATAGGAAGGCTGTAAAGGTTATTTTATAATTTCCTTCCTCCAGAACAACAGCAACAACAAAATAAAATAATGATGAACAGCAGAACAGATTGCCTAAGAAACAAGTGCAAAGAAAGGTGATTGACTTTGGAGAAGGAAAAAATAGTGTATTTTGCTTTGGAAAAAACAGTTAAGGATGGCAACTGTCAGAAGAATAGACAGTATCAAATCTAATTAAGAAAAAATACAGAACAACAGAAGTGACTAAAGATGGAAGTTAAGCAGAGGTACTGAAGATGTGCAATGCTTCAAGACACATGAAATCAACCTTTGAAAAGATGAGAAAGGCAAGGTTGCATGTCTGATATGAATGAAGTAAGATGTTGAGGTCAGTGGGGGACATGACTATTTCCAAAGTGTATAGTGAATCTTGTACACCTTTATTGTTATATAAACTGTCTCTCATGTACATAATGTTCTAAAGAGAATGGCATTATTGTTTCTGCAAATTTATGGGTGTTACTCTGGAAAGGAATGCATATAGGGGAAGAAATCACAACATTAGCCAAGGCAGTGAATACTGATGGAGAGAATATAAGAAGTATAGACTGAATAGAATTCTGAGAAACAAACTTGAAATGGTGAGGATAATATGTATATTATTCTAGAGAATAAAACATTGTGTTAGACAGGTGCCACATGTATGGTTTATTAAATAGTGAAGTGCTAACATATTTAGGAGAATGATAGAGAAACAGCTCTCAGAACTGTTTCTGGAGCACACAACATGCATAGAAAATGGTTCAGTAAAATAGGAATGAAATGAGAGGCGTAAGAAAAGAAAGTAAGAATGCTTTATGTTCCTGAAACATCCTCCTAAATGACAAGCTGGGCAAGAAAATGGTAGACAGTGGATAAATTGATTTAGGCAAGACATACAAAGGAATTTTGGAGATTTTATAGCACAAATCCTGCCAGAAGGAAGTGAGGAGTGCTACATGGAGGATATATTCTTCTGAGTGAAACTTCTTTTTCGTATGAGCTGATCAGTCATTTTAGGAGACCATAAGAGTGATGATGGAGTGCTCAAACTAACACAATGAAGTGCAGAGAAAACACAAATACTCACTTTCTTTTTTCTTGATGACTATTTATTACCTTCTACACTTCTCTGGAAATGACAAACCACTGGCTGTCAACAAGATGTACTTAATATGAACAAGGGAAATTCATACAGAACATAAGCATTGACAGAATTTCAGAAATTCACTGGCTCCATAATTGTATGGTACTAACTGTAAAACTACTCTGTTTTTATTTGAAGTTCTTATTAACTTAATGATGATTATTTTTGTTCACATTCTATGCTATACAGAAATGGGGCAACGACAGTAATATATGGATCTGATTTTGACATCAAATATATTATACAACTGTAATTAGTATTTAACTGCAAAATGATATAAACTTCGAATTTAAGATTTTATCTAACTTGTCTCATTTGCAAGGAGACAAGTCAAAGTGGTATAGGAGCTTTTTGAAAGGTTACAGGACATATTTTACATATGGAGTGATATACAGAATGATTCCTGTCAATGGAGACTTTGGACTACAAAACCAGCCCCAAAGCTCTTCAGACAAAACATACATACATACAAA
Organism: Corvus kubaryi; assembly: GCF_017639235.1. Classification (NCBI taxonomy): domain Eukaryota; kingdom Metazoa; phylum Chordata; class Aves; order Passeriformes; family Corvidae; genus Corvus; species Corvus kubaryi. Next base: position 41,830,598 of record NW_024581137.1, read on the forward strand.
TATAAGAGCTAAATGGCAGTGGTACTCATGACTCTGGTACAGCTGAACCTACTGAAGTTTCTAGATGCTTTAAAATTTACTTTGTTCAAATGTCACAAACACTTGAAAATATGTTAGGAATTTTTACAGTATTATACAGTATGGTTACAGTATTGATACGAAGCAGGGTTATATTGTTTGTTCTTTCACGTCATCTTCATACATTTTCATTACCATCTTGCTGTGAAACAGATTTCTGAACAGTAATTAATTATCTCACCTTTTCAAAACGTTTTCCTCTTTACAAACATTAATGATAAATTTACCCAAGTGAGCATTTCAGCTTTAAAGTAATTGAAAACTAAGTAACTACTTAACTATGAAATCAGATACTGAGAAACTTTATGTTCACTACTTACATGATTAAAAGAGAGATTTTTAAATGATATTTTTCTGGATAGAAATGGTTACAAAGCATTAGAGTGTTAAGCTATATCAGGATTCATTCTGATAATTAATTAATGATTCGTGCCACGGAAAACTTCATTCTTGCCTCAGTGACCTTCTTCACAGAAGAATAATTTCAGATGGGGGATGATTTTCTTCAGATAACAATTTGGGCAGTTTGGGTCTGTATGCTAACTCTCATAATATTTCTCTTTTTCATGGTTTGGGTCATCATACATTTTTGCTAGGCTTATAATATTTTTATAAACAAAAGCATATAGTAGAGAAGTACAGAGGAGATATTATTCTGAAGAGCTATTATCCTTAACAGCCTCTTTTTAATTAGCTTTTAAAATTTTTTGCTTTGTTTAAGCTTTCTCAGAAAAAAAAAAAAGTTATATATCAGTATGTTCAGTCAGTAATCTGTTTTTCCGATAACCAGCAAAGCACAAACATGCCTTAGTTCTTCACTCAGATTATAGGCTAGCTGAGGTTCCAGGTATTATCACTTAATGAAAGGCAGTCCAACATTAAAATCTCAGAATCTTTTGTCTGTAAGTTTCAAAACTGTTTACATTTATTGATGCTTTTCAACTTTACAGAAACTTAATGGAACTTATATTCCAAACCCACACTGGTGCTTTTGAAAACACCTTCCATGATCAGTAAATTAATGGGATTTCACATGGTATATTAAATTCTCAGTGTAATTACAATCTTTTCTTATTAAGTACTCCAAGCAGGCAGAGGAAGAACAGAGCTTGCTCGATAGCAGGGAAGTTGAATTCTATGAGTAAGTCTTCAACTAATTCACTCAGTGACATTGGATGGTTAGTGAACCAGCAGTTTTAAAAGCCAGCAGCTAAAGAGAGGTACTAAAAATCACTTCAAGGAAAGATGAAGGATGTAGGAGGCTCTGAATCAGCCCACAAATGGCTGATTAGTAAAATGTGCTGAATACTTGCACTAACTGCTGAAGTCAGCAACAGATGGAGGAGTTGGCATCTGTGGACGTAAGGCCACTCCTTCACATATCCAACTTTAGATACGTAAGCATGAGCATTTGAGCCTAAGCTTTGCATTCCAGCTTTTCAAACAGTAAAATAAGTCTTAAGGGAACCCTGTTCTCACATGTTATAGTGAAAATGCTATTTCATTATTCATACATCAGCTGTGTCCCAGACAGCCCCACACACAAACAAATGCCAAATAGGCCTTTGAGCGTCTGCTCCCCCGGCAGTCCCAGCTCTCCCCTCAGGCCCTGCTCCAGCCTCCACACCCAGCTTCCAGCACCGGGCTCCCTTCCTGAGCAGCAACCGCCTTTATTCCCAAGCCAGCCACTTCCCACCTACCCAAGAGCCCAGCCTCCCTCCCCAGCAATCTAACTATGCTGCTTCTCAGTCTTCTCCCTGAGTATCTCCTAGCCTCCCAACAGCCAAATCTTGTGTCCCATTCCATACCCAGGAACAGGAGAGCCATGCCACTGAGAAAAAGATTACCAGGATTTTCATCGTACGAAAACAATTTACTTAATTTTTGGTAAGAGCAGGACTAAATAGGGTGAAATCTTCCTTCTCTCTCATACACATGTGGACTCAGATAAATACACAAAAGTCATGCAAAAAAATAATGTTTTGCCCAGTGAATTCAAATGATATTGAAAATATTATGTCTGGAAATAATATTAATATCTGCAACCATTAATCAAGGACATTTGGGATTGGAAGATGGGGAAGGAGAGCTGGGTCTGGAAGTTTAGAAAGTGTTTGGACTTTGGGAAAGATAAATGTTAAGTAAGATGAATAGGTGCACTGCCAGTTCTGCCTCTGAGGTAGATAAACATATGCAAAATCATCATAGAAAAACAGGTAACTCCAGTGTTTGAATATTAGAAAGTAGCAAATTAATTAATATTTCCCCAGAATATGATTAACGCTTTAGTGGTAATTTGGAAACAACATCCAGCAGGAGTATTTAGAAGTGTAAATTGAGTACATATATATCACTAAAATATTCTGAGTATAACAGCATTTTTTAAATTTCAGTTCTAGTTGCATCAAAAGCTATTTAATATAAATGAAATATTTAAAGTTAAGCTTTTCTCTTCTTTTTCTTGTGTGCTATAGTACAACAAAACAAATGAGTTTGCCAACGCTCCATTTGAGTGCTTTGAAGAAACTGGTATTATCTAGAACCACCTAATAAAACAGTGACTGCACCTACAGTACAAATAACAAGATAAGTATTATGTTGCCTTAATGCATAAGTAAAGAATCCATTTTCTGACCATTTGCCACACAGACCATTTGCCTAATGAAATCAGCCTTCCTTCCTCTTCAAAGTACTGCTTTGTATTACCATGGTTGGATGAAAATAGCCTTTTCACTGCGTCAAAACACTCTTTCTCCTTACCACAATGCTCAAGCATAGTGCAGATTCAGCCATACAGCCAGCCTAATGCTGAAATAAAAAATCCCATCTGCTTCTCTGAGTGAAAGGTTCCACAACTTAATTCTGTGCAGTAGGCAAAATGGTATTAAACTCATATGCTGAATTCAACAGGGATACACACTATGCAGTTTGCTTGTATGTACCCATTGAAGGCAGAAAAAACAAGGCTCCATGACATAAACAAGCTCAGGGGAAACATTTTGCCCACAATCTCGCTGGTCGTACATATATAACTACTGGGAAATCCCTACACAAGGATGGAGAGGCTACATTCTGACCTTTTTGGGCATCTGCAATCTGAAAGCAATGGCATCACAGCAATTTAATACAGAAGAATAAATATCTTTGATTCCAGTATTAGTATCTGACAAAAATTACATAGCTTTTCTCAAGTATTTTTAGTGAATTTATTTTCTTTCTTAAATTTAAAATTAACAAACCTTGCCAGCCAGCTTTGAAAGATCATCTCCTCCCATTATCTGCATATCTTGCATAGACTGATCATTCTGAAAGAAGAAAGATAAAACTTTGAAATTGGTTATAACTGCATAAAATAAAAATATAAATGTTACCTTTTTTTTGAATCTTGATTACTAGTCTTGGTTATGATTATTTTCTAATGCTTGTTAGTATTGGTGTACAAAAAACCCGCACTCTCATTTCTTCCTGTGGCTTCCTGCATCTCCAGGTTGCTTTTAAGCTAACATCAAACTCTAGGCTTTACAGGACTAGAAAAGGGTGCATCTTCCTTTTTAAAATAGTGTTCCCTTGCTTGCTATTTCTTAATATGACAAGTGTTGAGTAACGTATTTATCCCTTTCAAAATGGGAGTACAGGAGCATCTCAACACTTGACTGAACACCTGTAAGCACATTCTTGGTTTGGAGCAGTTTTTGGAAACACAGGCTAAATGTGCTCACATCTAATCTCTTTTTGGAGGAACTCACTCCATCTTTTTCAGGGGAAAAAAAGTTTTGCAAAATTTATCACTTACTATCAAAAATATTTTCAGTGTGTCATACAGTTTCCAGAGCTTTGCATGTTCTTTTTCAACTGACTCAAAGATTAAATCCTTGAGGTCAATTACTGAAATATAGCAAATGAGGTTGAAGTAAATGCAACAGATTAATATGCTTTGATTTTCCTATTAAAAAAGGTATTTCTTTGAAAAAATCAGATTTTTTTTTCTGGATTTGTTTTATAGACATTTCTAGTTGAAATTTTTCTGATGGAAAATTCTCAACCAGCTCTAGCTCCAATTCATTATCAGCGGAACACAGAGTTAAGATCACATAAGGGGGACTCGTGGATGCCCTACTTTTAAGGCAAGACAAAAGAGGCCTTAAAGAAGGTAGCAAATTCAAAAACACATGGTCATGGACAGGCTATATGAACTTTTCAGAAAAAGCAAGAGCAGAAATAAGTATAGTTCATGTGGGTTTTTTGCCAAATTGATGCATATGCTAATCTAATCTTCCTACCCATAGGAAGATAGCATTAGTCCAATTTTAATAGTAGCTGCAGTACCACAATGTGACACTGTGGTTTACTGGTAACCCCAGGAAGCTTCACCATTACAGACAACTGACAAAAACACAATACTTGAATACTCTGCTTTTATTCCATAAATCCAGTGCTTTGAAGTGAAATGTTTTTCCACAGGTAAATAGTGGACCTCAGGACTTACAAGGTAGGTAAAGATCTACTGGACTAAGGGGTTTATAGCTCTTCTTCTTCCCCTCCCAAAGCAGGACAAGCAGAGGCAGCACTTGGAGGGTCAGAGCTGCCCCCTGTACAGATGGAACCGCACCTGCCCACGCTCACAGCCCAGGGGCAGAAGTTCAGGGACTTCCAAGCACCTTTGCAGACGCTTGATCACAAGCAATTCTGGCAGCCCCAGGAACTACTCGTGGTCCTCATGGGAATGGATTGCCTATGTTAATATAGCCTTCCTGAGTAACTGTAAGTAAAGGTTGTAGAATTGCCCAGATGAGAATTTCTCTAAGTTTGCATTCTGCAGACCCACCAAAAGGCTCCCTGGCTTTTGCTCAGACTCCACTCTCCACAAAACCCTCACACCACAGCTTTGTAAGAGGTCCTTAGCAGTCATAGCTTTAAAAGACAGTTTTTAGACCTGCCTTCACTTTTTCTGCACTGGATCTGGGAGCTTTAGATAAATCTCATGCTGCTCTGATCCGTTTCCTGGGAAACAGGGCTAGAGCAGCAATGAAGGTTACATCCCATACATCTTCTAATATAAGTTTCAATATATCTTCTACTTTTGTAAAGAAAAACAGAAAAAAAGCCCAAGCAACAGCAAAGCAAGCAACTGCTTTCCTCATAAGATTATTTTAAAACTAAATAAAAAGTGGAGATTGAGAAGATTTTAAGTTCAGGTTTAAAAGCATAAGTCTTTTGTTGTAAAGCAAGACAGGTCACTCTTCAAAAGTCAGGGATGTATTCAAGTCAAGACTATTATAAGACTATAAAAAGCAGATTGTTTCTAATATCTACCACAGCATGTGTAACCAAGGCACTGACAAAATATTTTTTCATTTCCAAATGAGAAAGTGTAGAATTTCATTAGCAACCAGCACACAAGAATTACTGAAGAGGCAGTTTGCCCTTAGCTGCTGGCTGAAAAAGAGAACGAGAAAAAAGATAACAGTGAGGTGCAATGATTAATGAATTTATTTATTTTCACTAAAAAAAACCCTCTCTTTCAACAGTATTCACAGCAGCACTGTTTCCTTTGCATTTGGTATTTCTGGCTTCAGCTGAAAGGAAGATGCTGAAATAGCATCTTCATTGCTGGCAAGCAGCTAAGCAAACACAAAAGCCATTGAGAGCAGGGGGATCACAGCATCCCGTCAATCTCTGCATTCACACATGGCTGTTGGGACACAACTGCACACATTTATGAAAATCCTGGTGTTCTGACTGGAGAACGAGTGCTGTCAGAGGACAAGGCTGAGTATTCATGGTGCCTAAAAGCCATATCATTTTCTATATGGTTTTTCTATACACAGCTCAGAACACTTCAGCCAAGGTATTTTCAAAAAAAGTAAAAGAAATTCCTTGCACCACACTGGAGAGCAATTCTCTTGTTAAAAAAAAAAATAAATTCAAATCATTGATTTTAATGCCATTTGTAACTATCTACATTCATCACTTAACTCATGTTGTAAAATACATACCTGCCAAACAGCAAGGCTCAATACCACCGTGTGACATTACCCTGATCATAATGTTCACATAGATAATTTGCACACTATGGTTACCATGGGAACCTTGCAGTGCATATTTCTGACTTCTCAGTTTATGATCTCAAAATAACACTAACTAAATGTTAAGCATAAAGTACAATGAATGTCAGGAAAGAAAAAAATCTGTTTCATTCACTACCAATTAATGTCAATTCAGAACTGTTTGTTGAATTTTCACGGTCTTAAGTCATTCAGAGCTTCTTTCTTCCTTTGGGAGTTGTTCCAGCTGATATAATCAAATCTCTGAGATTTCTTATAAATACAGAAATATGAATTGAAGCTTCACTTTCTGTCACCCAAAGTTCCTCAATACTTGCTTTCTAAAATCCCTAAACTCTATCAACTCTTTTTTTGTTTTTTTACTATTTGACACTAAATATATTGGCTTGGATAGACACAACTCTAAATCACAGTATGTTTTGGTTAATGCAGCACAAAATTTATTACAGCTGTTTCTGACAAGACCACAATGTGTTGTGTCACATCCCCACACCTTATCACAAGCTATAGTTAATACTACATTTCTATTTTTTTTCTGTGCTTAATAAATCTGCATTTTCCAGGATAAATCTCAGTTTCTTTGGTTTTAATTGCTATGTTGTGGTTTTTCACTTGTTCATCTTTGTTGTATAATTTTATTTAATTCTAGGAATACTTGATGAATTAAAGCAAGAATGTTATTTCCACCACCATTTTTCATGGCATACAAAATAAAACTTTTGCTTTCTATGTAGATTGGAAGTATACGTATTTAAATTCCATCTATACTAAGTCATGTATTTTGAACTGGGTGGGGCACAGAATTATTACATCTCTTTTACATCTCCTGAGATCAACACTTGGACATAGTTCAAGTTACAAGTGAAATGAGTTGGGTGGTCTCGGGAAAATTCATTATAAACAGCATTGCTCATCTGAAAATTGCACCAAACTGTGAACATCTGTTACTCTTCTGAAGAAACAGAATCTGGAATACATTAATACTGGGCTCAGTAAAACAAAGATTCTTTAATCATGGCAAAAAGTAGCTTTAACAGAACAGTTTAAATGCATAACTAAATTATGAAATATGGACACAAGGTCATTATCACACATCTAATTACTACAGTCTGCAGAGTTCATATGGAATTTCTTAAAAAAATGTGGTTACCTTTTTCTCAAAAAATTCATCAGGGAAACTCAAAACAAAAAAGAATGTGACCACCAGGCCTGTTCTATGTTGCTTTTGTCCCCTTGGGTGATACAGCAGATCCTCCAACCTGAGAATTCCCATTGGAACAGCTCTTTCACTTCACACCATCATTCCATCTCCTACAACTGGGTTTTCCAGGAAGGTTTTGACCAAAAAGAAGTCAATGACAGACCATTCACTTGTCCCTTGGATCCTAGTATAAAACTAAATTGCTTTGCAACTCCTGAGACATACTTCAAAATATGAATATGTTAGTTGGGGAAGTATCAGTATGGCATCTACATGATATATTAACCTATTTTGGCTAATAAGTAAAGCCAAACTGATTTTTAAAGTATAGGCTATGAAATATCAGTGCATCAGCAGAAGTCGAGTGGTAGTACATAAGATGCTGTACTTAGAAGCAGCAGTACACTTGAATCAATACAATTTTGGGTTTCTTCTCTCAAGAACAACAGCTAAGAACAAAAGACCTCTAGGGTGCAGAACATGAGCTGCCACAGTCTTCATGGCAGGCAGCTAAAAGGACTATCCAGGCTTAAGTAGCAACGTTCAGAGGGCAACTAGTAAGTACTGTTAAGCTGGAGACTTGTGCAAATGAGTGGGAATGATATGCATCACTTCCCAGTAAAGACTGGAAAGTTTGCCTTCCCTTCCCCAGAATCAAAGGTATACCAAAGTCTGCAACCTCCGGGGTACACCCACATTCAAAACAGTCAAGTGCCAGGTCACTGATATATTTTTAAGAAGTGCCTTGAATACCTTGCAAACAATCCAACAATGCTGAGCCAGCTGAGAATTGAACCCAGTAAACTGGCACATACCCGCTGCCAGAACATCCCCTTTCCCACAGGGAAGTACAGGTACCTGTGCACTGAAGCACTGACAGTTTTGTAGATCTCGGAAAGCTTTAAAGCTGCCTTCCTGAGCTGACCACACCACTGACTGTGCTGCACTGAGACTGGCCTTATTGCTATTGCCAGGGTAACAGATGATAGCAAATTTTAAAATGGTGTAGGTGTATACCTAGCAGAGTTCTAGTTACCACACTATAAGGCGTATTTTACTTCTGTAGCAGTAGATCTACAATATAACTCATTTGAAGATTTACTTATTTTTTATTCTATTTCTTCCTTTTTGTTATTCCTTAACTAAAAGCTCCACCACTTAGGTTTGGAACTGCTTCAAATTCAGGCTAGTCTATCCAGTTCCAGGGAAGGCCAGAGTTTTGCAATGAGGAAGTTGGCTTTGGACAGGGAAAGACAAACAATGAACTTACTGACAGCAAGGTACTCCTTATCAGCTGACCTGTGGTAACAACTGGGTATGTTTCTTCCCTACTGTAAAAGCAAGGCAGGTCATTCAGCTTAAAAAACACTCTGGGAAACAGTAAGTCATTAAACTTAATCAATGGAATTGTCTGCAATCATCTGTTCAGACACTCAGTAATTTTTTGTGTACCAGGACTCCTGCATGCCTTCTCTATATTTAATCCAAGGAAGGTAAGGTATCTTAAAAAAGGGCCAAACTGTCATAAATTGAAGTAGAATTTAGACCAGTTAACTTGGCTATTAAGGATTTTAGACAATAAATTATTTCATTTTTGAATTTCTGATTTAGCAATTAAATTTTATATACTTGCTTAGCATTGGCTAAATGGGTTATTTTGTTTAAGAATGAGGCAGTAAGATTGCAGCACTACATATAACCATATGGCACAAACAGCACCTGAATACTCAAAAGATCAGCAGGGACTGAAATCAAGAACATATGATAACAAAGGTTTTGGCTTGTATGTGTATCAGAAACACAATAAATCCTCAAAACTCAGGTTAGTTTCCACAGACTGTAGTCTGAGATTTCCTTGTACTCTATCTTATTTTTATTCTCTAAGATAATATTTAAAACATAGAAATTTAATCTGTGTATGTTCCAGCATCAGAAAAGGTACTAACAGTTTTACATGGCTGTTCAGCCATGTAAGGTGAGGTTCATAGCACATAATTTTTCTCCAGAGATGGGAAGCAAGTAAATTTTAAAACTTACGGGTAAAAGAAAAATTTAGGAAGCATATCCTCCAGAACTGCCATAATCCTACTCAGGCACTCCTTTTGGGCTGCCAGGAGGCATTGCTAAGGGTGTCTCTACCTTTTGCGATAATAACGTAATACCAGCCCACACTCTTGGAATAGCAGACTTGGGATGCTTTTCCTCCTCAGCTCCATAAGCTAAAGAGTGTATGGAAAATCTTCCTCCTCCTATGGTAATGCAAAAATCATTAAGGTCATCAATCATGCTATGGCCAACTATAGTGGACGCAGGTAGGAAAATGTCAGTTTGGATTCAAGTCCACAATAACTGGAGTATCTGTCTTTTGCCCAATTATTGTTTAGCATTAAATGCACGAACATTACAGCAATGGAACTAGAAGTCATGTTTCCCAGCCTCAACAGAGGATCTTAGCATGCCAGCTGGGACACTACTAGATCCACATGTACGATCTTACCCCATTTTTTAAACTGTGTGGTAAATTAATGATCAAAAGTGCATGAACATTGTGAAAAATCATATAGTGAGTTTGTAGCTCTGTACTAAAAACCCTGTTCACTTGGGGATTCTGCAAGCACAAGAGAAAACAGCTTTCTCTAGCATAAGCACAAAGTGCTAACCTTCTGACCCTGACTATCATTAGTTCCTAGGATCTGGTGATAAAAGGGAGATAGAAGAAAAATCTTGAACTTTGTCAAATAGCCACAGGCTGAGAAAACAGATAAATAGGTGTAAGCAAATTCACAGAAGATGAGTCTGATAAAAACCTCAAAAGCTTAGTCCCTTCCAGCAATCCTGAGCTTAGTGTATCATTGACTCTTACAACTCAGTAGCACTCTCTCCCATACCGCTGTGTTTAGTCCCTTGGCTAATGACAACTTGGAAACTTTTAACAGCACACATATTCTTTGTGAATTTTCTTGCAAGGTTGTTCTATAGTGTCTCTTCTTTATTTAAATATTTTAACTTCTGTTAAACTTCTGTCTTTCAAATGAGGAGGGAAAAGAACTTTGTATCTGTCACACAGATCAGCACTGCAATTACAGAGGAGTTCCTGTTATAGCCGTATTCCTTTAGAGTAACCCTTTTGGTTTATGCCTTACAGCCCTGCTGGGGTGTGACACTCCATAAGCACTACACATGTTATGATCTGTTTTAAGAAACAGCATTTAAGATGCCAGTAAAAGGGAGTCATCAAATTCCTTGAGAAAAATTAGAACCCTCTGGCTTCTTTTAATTAATTTTGCCCCATTTCAGATCTTAATATGAAAAACTCACATATTAAATGGCACTGCTAGCATCCAAATAATGCGATATTTTTCCAGTGCATAAAAATGGAAAATGCAGAGTACTTTCAAACTCATCAGATCTTATTTTTTACAACAGGATTTACAACCATTTAGTTCTGGACCTTTCTTACATGTAAGATACTATCTCCCTGTCACTGTAAAATCTGTGAAGCAGGATGACGTATAGTATTGCTGCAAATGCCATAACTTAGTAGTAGATTAGTGTCTTTTTTGGCAGAATATGAAACATTTTACTAAAACTAAACTTCAATGTTTTAGGCTTTATAAGAAACCACTGCTTTGCAACAAATATTGTATCCAGGGCAATCTGATTCTTTGAAAACATGAACAGTTGGACACTTCTAATAAAATCCCTTGATGCTTTGAATCTGTTCTAAAAGTGACCAATTTAACAATATCTACAGTCTTAAATGTTAAGATGTTCCATGAACCTGGATTGCTTAAAAATACCAAAGATTTAAGCTCACAAAAAAACCCCATATTAAAAAACCTTAAGAAAAAGGAACTTCAGATCAAAAACTATTTATACATAGCAGCTGTACCCTATGTAATATACTGTAATCCAAGACATTCATTTCAAATTAGGAGATGTTTTTCAAAAGAAAACATTACAGCTTGTAAGAAAAACATGATCCTGGGGGAAACAAATTTCTCAAAAAATATTAGAAAATACCTCTGTGGAGTTTACATTAGATCTGAAATCCAGAATAACACAGTACCAACCCACAGTATACGAAAACTAATTTTTTTTCATTTAAAAAAAATAATTCCATAGCCAAAAATCATATATCAGTATGAAGGAAGATAATACCTAAGCTGGAAATGATAAAAATTAAAAGTATGTTGAACAAGCATGTAGCTACTTGCTTTAGTATGCCCCATAAATGCTTTAAAACAATACTTCGACATTTCTGAAAAGCTGTAGGACAGCTCAGTATCACTCTGCCTTCACCACCACGTCTGCTCTGGTTCTGTCCCCATGGCAATCAGGCCGCTTCCTACTCAGTTCTCCCTCGACTGTTTGGTTCCCCCAAATCTTTCATATGTGAGTCACTGAAACACTTACTCATACTTTAAAAAAATCACTAAGAATTCAGATGGTGCTAACATATTCAAGTGATGCGTAGGTGTGTTATCTGATGCATACAGTTACAAAGATCATCCTCTATGAGTAAGTTTTACATTAGAGATAAACTTGATAAACTGACTGTATGATAGACTTATTATGACCTTTCCTGAACTATGCCCACAAATCAACACCTACTTACATTAGAAGTAGCATCCCAAGCCCCTGAGCAGTGTCCAACAGCAAAATACTCTATGTTTTATTTTAAATATAACACTTTCTTTGAGCAAGAAATTAATTAAAGCTCTCATATCTCACAACTCTGCCATCACATTAAATGGAAGCTGTAGATGCCATGCAGGTGAAAGGAGACCATCTGCCTCCAGACCTAAGAAGTTTCAAGAATCTGACTTTTAAGTTCATGTTTTATTCCACATAGTATGACCTTCTTCAGTTTATCTTAGAATACTGTGAAAACTAGGCTGGTTCATGAAAGTAACTAGGGTTGAAATATCCACACTTCTGATACCTTTGAGGAGCATCTCTCAGGTAAAGCAGAAGGTGAGTCTGAGGCTTGCACACATGGTAGTAAGGATCCCTTGACTATGGGCAGACTCCTTTTTCCAGCAAGAACTGTGCTGACTAAAGAAGTTACTGCCCACAAGCTGTCCCCAGCTGCTTGTTAAGTCTCCCTCTGGCAGGGGTTACTGAGATGCATGTGTGCATCTGGGTCACTAAAAATTAATCCAGCAAGCTCAAGCGGTCCAAACAGAAAGTCTCTCATAAATGGTATCATCTGGGCTGAAACAGGGAGTGCTCAGAAGCAGCTGAGCTGGCCCATGTGACTGCCTGGAGGGCACTGCAGTCCCTGAAGAATGAACTCCAGACGGTCACTGTTCCAGCCAGTGCAGATGCAATCAGAAAAGAGACCCACCTCCAGTGTCTGAGTTTTCACACCAAATCACTAGCTGTCTGTACCTGATGTACAGATTAATCTGGCAGGAGAGTTTACTCTCAAAGTGCCTGAATTGTGCTGCTACTCTTGTAACACCACCCACAATTTAACCAAAAAGACTGCCATTCTTCTCTTTACATTTTTGTGAATTTCTTTTAAAGGTTCATCAGCTAGCTGCTGATGGGGATGACTGATTGGGGATGACTTCCACTACTAACATTTTCGGCTATTTCTCTGAAAAGTGTGAGTGTCTCTAAGGCTGACAGTTTGCAGTAAGACACTGCTGCATGTTGATGTGGTTTTTTGTTTCTTTCATGAAAAATATTCTATTTTTAAAGAAGTCTTAACACTTGAAAAAGGAACATTTGGACACAATTTGGAGAACTGTGAATTGTAGCATCTCCAAACATTCAATTCACAAAAAATATGATCTGTTTCCACTGTTCATCACCTTCTTAACCATCTCAAGTCTTACTAAGTTTCAGAGAATACCTGAAGCATAAGAGATAACAGACAGAGCATCAATGCCTGCTTAAGATTTGAGAGTGTCTTTGGCTTGGAGGTGTAAAAGACCTTTTACTCACTTGTTTTAGCATCTTATGGAACTTTCACTCAAAAAGATCCTACTACTTTGAGATGTAAATGCTATTTTGTCCATTCATAGATATGGAAAGTGCACAGAGATAAAATCCCTTTGGCAATTCTAGGAGGAGATTTCCCAAATCTCTCATCATTAACTTGCCCATATGACATCTCTCTGGTAGCATCATCTACAATCAACAGAACATATTTCTCAGAACAGCAACAACTTTAAGGTCTAGATCCCTGACACTGGTAGCTTCTATGGACTAAATTATGTCATGTTTCTGCTTCCCATTAGCATCTAAAACTATGCTAAAAATGCTGCAAAATTCTCTGTAAAGTTGTTCACTGTCTACAGTACTGACTGCAAGACATATATCTGAAAAAAGTTGACTATATTTTAGTTTTTGAATGTCTAGTACACACACAACCTCTCTCCAAATTAAATAAACCACAAATTACTAATTTTCAAATTAAACCTACACTGAAGTTATTTATTTGCATGTCAAATGTATAATTCACAGATAATTCGGAGTTCAGTCCTCTGAAATTATGGTAGAACTTTGCTTTAAATTTGACAGGAATTCATTCTATCAGGTAGGCTCCAGTTTGTAATTCTTCCATGGCTACTCAGCATCAAGATGATGATGCAATCATCAGCTTAACTGTGTACATGAAGCAAAATAAAGGGAACTCACAATCTGCCCAAGAGAAAACCTGTTAGTACAAAAACTAATGTGAATTCTCTTTCATCTCAGGATGTACATTTTCCTCAGGAGATCACAAGTTGTGTTTTCCTCTGTGACACAGCAATGGAGATAAACAATCATTGTAACAGTGGTGTAGAGTCTGGGTATAGACTTGAATCACTAAATGCAAGCAAGACAGTTTTTTCTTCTGTGTTGTTAAATTAATACAACCATTTTGAGGTTACTTGCTTTTTCAGGGTCATGATTTCAACATATTTTTAAATGCAAAGTTCATAGTGATCTTTAAAAGTCAAGTTACATACAATAAAATTATACTGAATAATAGGTTATTATGAAAAGCAGGACTGTAAATTTTATACCACTCTGATTATAGTCTGATGCTTCATGCTGTTGAGTCTTTTAGGAATTAAGTACACTCATTTGGTGCATGAGAAGGAAACCTGCATGGCAGAAAAACAAACTGTTTTACTACATTTACCAAGCTTTCAACTTACTCATTATAAAATCCCTCTGTTTCCTTGCCCCTGCAGTAGAGAGATTTAGCAAAACTATTTACTGAGGTGGCTTCATATAGCAAAAACATTCAGATTTCTACTAAACAATGATAGTTTTGTTGCTTGTTTTCAGATTCTTGCAGCACTAATAGTCCTGTTTATGCCAAGACTAATAACCAACAGTTGTAAATATGTTTCAAACAACTGGAGGCTGAAGAGGAAACAGATCATATCAATGGATTTGTTTGTGAACAGAATTCAATGCAGTCATTGTGCATGGATTACAATTCAGCAGTCACATTTTTACATTTTTTTTATTTGTTATGTTCTGGAAACCATAAATAATGTACTCATTTTAAAGAATTACATGAATTGACCAAATCCACATAATCCTCTGCAAGTTCATTCATATTTGGAGCATCAAACACATCTTTGGGCAAGCTGTTCCAGTGCCTCACCAGCTTCATCATAAAAAAAATCTTCCTTTATATCTAGTCTAAACGTATCCTCTATCAATTTAAAGGCATTTCCCCTTGTCCTATCATTCCACAGCCTTGTAAATATCCCTCCACCTTTCTTGTAGGCCCCTTTGAGGTACTGGCCACCTCCTCTAAGGTGTCCCCAAAGCCTTCTCTTCTCCAGGCTGAACAACCCCAACTGAATCAGCCTGTCTTCCTAGGAGAGGTGCTCCAAACCTGTGATCATCTTTGTAGCCCTCCTCCAGACTCCCTCCAACAGATCCATGTCTTTGAAATACAGAGGACTCCAGAGCTGGATGCAGTACTCCAGGTAGGGTCCCAAAGTTATTCAAAATAACAGAGTTTGTTACAACAATGTAATTTCAAAATAACAGAGACGGCTGGACTTCTGCCACTTTAGCCCACATATATAACCAAAGAAATCACAAAAGACTTAAGGAAAAATAACAATCTCATTCCTAGTTTACCTCTCCATGGTTTTCAGTGAAAAAAGGTTATGCCACCAAGATTCGCTTGCCCTTCCCCAAGATGTGAGCTTTACTATCATACCTATTTTATAAAATATAGTAATTAGGAGAATTAGATAAATATCTATGGATAACTATATGGGAATACTAAACATTTCACAAGAACAGGTAGCAATGCATGTAGAAAGCACACTGGTCTGCCTAATAAAAGTGTGTGGTGTTCCTCCTCTCTTCTGTCAGTCCCCACCACCAGTTTCAACAACGACTCTTATCATGATTCCTCCTCTTTTTAGCTTCCACCACCTATCCACGAAAGAAGTCTTAATTCACATGCATTTACCTTCTCTTCTATTTAGAGGTTGCTGGGAACTTCTCAAGAAAGTCTGCATACTTAGTCTACTTCTTAATTTTTTCAATTCCATTTAAAACTTGAGGTTGACTTAAAGATCACATTTGGCATAGCCATGGAACAGGATTAGGTGATATTGTTGCATCTCTTAGTAGTGGATTAGACTTGCTAAGCCAGAACATCCTCTTCTGTCTCAAGCTGTAATTCAACCTTTACCTTTTCAGCTTGTCCTAAATTGTCTCTTCCAGACTGAACAAAGAGAAGGTCTAATTGCTGTTTACAGTCTACTCTTCTGCTACACTTCTTATAGAATGTTTTTTTACTAAAACATACCCTATTCAGCCCTTCTCTTTATGACATCCACACCCTTCTATTTTTTTGTTCACTCTCTCTTTTGGTTCATCCTCAAGCATTCATCCTTGTCTAGTCCTATCATTTAATTGAAAACGCCCTAGTAAAATATCTTCCTAATTTCTCTGTTATACTTCCCTCTGGATTCTCCCTAATTAGCTCTTTAATCTCCTAAAGTTATCAGTATCACAAATTTATTACAGAATTTCTGGATCCACCATCTCTCCTGCTAGGGTCACATTCTCCTTAGATGGCATTTCCCAACTCAACTTCTTCCACCATTAATTTTCATCCTTGACTTCAACATACCATGCTTCTGAAAATATTTTTGAATTCTCCTTTCAATCTGAAACCCTCACCCATTTTCAACTTCAGAACTCCCGTTCCCTGTGGAGGAACAATCACTCAGGAAAAAAATTCAGTATGGTAAAAATAGAGTAAATTTTATTCCTCCAGTTTTAAATTCAAAAATCTCTGCAGCCAATTCCACCATCCCTGACTTATATTAAAATCCAGTATCTTAGAGCTTAATATCTAAAAAGCTGCTAGATTCTATCAGTTCTCATGTCAGTGTTTCTAGAATACAGTGTTTTCCCCTAAAACTTGGTGTGTACCTTTCTATATAATCATATTTCACATGAGGACTATTGTAGGGCTTCTTGCTCTACCCACTATACTTCTTGCCTTGCTACTCTTGAGTTCATTCAAAAAAGTGTATGTTTTCTCTTCTCTGCCTCTTAAAACTCAGAGCTGCTGTTCTCGTTCAGATTTCCATCCGGAAAATGCATTTGATTTTCCTCTCCATCTACTTACTGACTTATCCTTAACTCTACCTGATGCTTCCTATCTTTTTACTCCTGAAATCATATTTTCTAACTCTCATCTTGGTGCCTTCTTTTAATCTGCCCCTTGTAAAATACAGGAAAGTTTCTCACAAAAATGTAAAAATGTTCAGGCACATATGACAATATTTTGCAAACCAGATAAAACCATCCTGATTATGGAAGTACAAGCAGCCATTCATCTCATTAATATCCAGAGAATCTAAATGGACTATGTTTTTTTTTTTTAATCAATTCATTTGCATGAAGAAATCTAACAAAAGAGGATACATGCCCAGCTTTCAGCTACGTAATCTGAAAGCAGATCCTAACATACTAATTAAGTCAAATTCTAAAGTCTAAATTCTGTAATATTATGACAGCTTTGAAAAACAAAGAGTCATGTAAAACTGGTCATATTTGCAATCTCCTTTTCCTGTAATCATGTCTGTATGCCAACCAGCAAAGTACAACATTTTCCACTGATGCTTGGTAATTAAGGTGTACTTTCACAGATGCCAAGATCTGATTCTGGGTCACAATTACAGCCCATTTTTGCTATCCTATTGAACCAAGAAATCCCACTTTGAATTACAACCGCTAAAAATGAACTAACCTTTCAATACTGAAGCTGGAATGAGACAATACAAAAATCCCATGAGTTTGAGCTGAAATTAGTTGCTGGATTTAAACAGCTGGAGGGGGGAAGGGAGACATGTCTGAAGTAAGCATATTGAGAGCAGCAGAACTCCCTTCAGGAGAGAAAGAGAGAACAGTTAGTAAAAGGAAGCAGGATAAATAATGCGAGAAGAACAGTGTCTATAAAACGACAAAGGGATAAAAAGCGAGAGCAGTAATAAGTCTTACTAGAAAGTGGAACAGAAAACACAAAGGAAAGCAAAGGAGTGGAACTTGTGATGCTCCAAGATTTTAAGTAGAGTCTTATCTCTAAAGCTGTAATTATTGCCTCTGATTAAAGTGTAAAACACTGAGAAAGATATGCTATTACAGAATAAACTAACATGGGAGATTTGGGAGTTTCATATAAGTCTGGGATAAAGAGTAACTCCAACTAGGGACAGCGAGTTCCTCAAGTGTTCTGAGCCCAGCTGTGTTGACAAAGGAACATTCTCCAAAACCTGCAATTGCACAGGACACAACAGTAACTTAAGATGCAAAGGATGGCAGGGAGTGGTACTGGTGCTTTAGTCAGCATTATATTTATGTATATCTCATGGACTGCATCTACCAATATTAAAGTAATTTCAAATTTCTACTGCAGTGTCATTCAGCTTCTGAAGACCAGACAGGTATCAAGCCCTGATCCAAGCACTAAATCAAGGACAGCTTCAGCCTATAAATACATGACACCTCCTTGAAAGTAAATATAAGAAAAAAGAATATATTTAAAAAAAAACAGAGGCAGGCACTAGTTCTTGGGAAGGTGCTACCTTTCTGATACAGCATGAGGTTAGGACCCAAAAGATGAATAGCCACTAAATGCTAAGATCATCTAGGACTTAGTATTGGTAATTGCACCTTCCCATAATAAAATTCTTAGTGCTGTTTCAGCTTGATTTAACCTACTTTTACATTATTTCCTAAGCTAAAGATGTGAAGATTTCCACATTTTTGCAGTACACATCTTCTGCCACTCATTGATTACGGGTTAGTATGGCTAATAACATTTGACCCCAAGGAAAGAAATTTTAGAACCAGGATATCTTCATACTGGCTAAAAGATAACCCTATAGAAAAAGCACATGCATTACCTATATGCCAGATGCAAAGTAAAACCCAATTTAAGTAATTCCACTGTTTGCTCAGCAGTGTTACTGAAGTGCTATCGTAACTACACAAAAAAAACTTGAGTAAAATTTCCATGTGCCATTATGTGAGACAAACATTACAATTTATTAATTATTTCTGTAATACTGCTGAATATCTAGAAAATAACTAATATTAGTATTTCACACATGCTTCATAGAACTAACTAATTCTTGAAAGAGAAGTCCCAGGACCAAATCCTAGCCAAATGGCTACAAAAGGTTCTCATTCACTTTTTTTCCACTATGAAAAAAAGTCAGACTGGATCTGTGAAAGTTAGGAAAAGTTTATAGTCACTGGGGTCAGAAGAAAACGCCAGCCAACAAACTGTGGAAAGGATGTAGAGTTACTGTGGGAACTACTGGACACAGCAAGTTGCATTTCTGCAAGACACCATTTTATCACTTCATTTATTTAGTGTACTTCCTCAGACCTTTCTACATCAACTTACAGAAATGCTCCCTCACTATGAAACATGCACTGCAAGGTAGAATATAAATTTATAACTTATACAATAAGAAATCGTAATTAGAGGTTCTAAAAAAATGCTAGTCATCTCACTATCAATATCCCCACTGACACAGGTGAATTATTATTGCATAATTTCCTCTGAAGATAACAGGAGGTCTTGATGACTACTTCAACACTGGATTTGATTCAATGGCTTGTTTCATTTTCTTGTAGAACACTATCATCATCTGGTGGTATATTCTGCTGCTATGTAAACTGCATGCTGTGAAGATGAAAGCATTTCATTTACCTAGTATTAAACATTTAGAAGAAGACACAGATTTACCACCTTGTAGTTATGCCAAACTATGTGGGAGTGGAAAATGCAGTGGCATGAAATTAACTTGACAGAACTGCTGAGGATTTTGATAACAAACAAGATGTCGACATTTTACATGAACGAAATTTGAATACTTCTCTGTCCAGAAGTAAAAGACAGACTAAATAAAACAATAGAGCTCAAGGATGCTTCATATCCTCATTCATACTATCTACAAAGTATGAGGGATATGAGTTTTTAGAGAAAACTTCACAGGTTTTTCAAACAGAAATATTTTTCACATAGTTTTTCTTATAATTGGAGGCGGAGATCTCATATGCAAAAGTCAACTATTTATTACAACATTCAACCAGAATCTACAGAAATCAGTTGTTGACTTACGTGGTAACTTTTCAGTCTAACAAAATCGACTTTCATGGAGATGAAGCTTTCTGAATTTCTGCTAAGATTTTTAATGTGCTCCACAAGATCAGCACAGAACTTGTAGCCACCTTTGAGGACACAGAGAACCACAATATCATTGTCTCCAAGGTCTTGCATAATATCTTTGGCCAGTCGTTCTGTCCTGGGCAAAAAAAAAAATTAAGGATAAAGTAACATTAGATGCAGATGCTCTAAGTTCATGGTATGCTTTACAAACAAACACTATGGTGAGTATAAAGCTTGACTGACATTGTTCAAGTATCGTGACTTCACAGAATCACAGTCATTTAGGTTGGAAAAGACTTTCAAGATCGTCACGTCCACCCTTTGATTGATCATCACAACGTCAGCTAGACCATAACAGTAAGTGCCATGTCCAGTCATTTCTTGAACACCTCCAGGAATGGTGACTCTACCACCTTCCAAGACAGTCCATTCCAGTGCTTGACTGGGTTTGGATCCAGCTCACAGAAGGCAGATACAGAGTGATGGATGCATGATGCAAAGCACTTGAATCTGGTGAACCTTAAATGCATAAATTCCCCAGCTATACAAACAGGAGCTACACATCTCAGTATATTTTGGGCTCATAAATATGTCAGAGACTCGAGAGAAAAGAATGTGAGCTAGCCTTCCATTTTACCTCACAGGAATTACCAGTATAAAACATACCTGTACAAACCCCTAACTTGTTATGTTAGTTACTGCACAAGAACAACAAATTCAGTGAAAGACAGGGAAAAGAATTATTTGAAATATTTCATGCTGATTGGCTTTGGAAGATGCTATCCCTACAATTTTAATAAAAATATACATAAATACTAGAAAGAAATAGAGCATCAGTCAAAAGCTTATATTATCACTATTTTGTACAGCTCGCTGTTTTATACAGCAGAAATGAAAAGTGCAAAGAGCTTCAGTGACTTGTTCAAGGTCAAACACAGGCAAATAATCGAGCAAATGCCCCATTAAAACCCACAGTTGTGGGGTTCCCAACCAAACCTGTCTTCCCTTTGACAATTCTGCATTGCAAACACAATATGGCAGATGACTGGAAACAAAAGACACATTTCTGCCAGGTAATGCTACATACGTTTTCAAGAAAAAAAAAATTAATCTTAATAATAAATATAAATAATAAATATTAATCTTAAAGATAGCATTTCTAGACCCACAATAGGGTACTGGGTCATTTCTAGATGTAATGCAGTATCCACAGAAAATTCAACAATGTCATTTGATGTTTTGAGGAAAAACAGCTCAGTGCATTATACTCTGTAAACACACTGGAAAATTCTTTGATAGCTCTCTGAATTAGATTAGTAGTTTCAATAAGAGTAGGCTTGTTGACAGGATACAATTTATTAAATAATCCTATCATCTATCCCATGCCTTTCATTATTACACTTTTCAGGTTTAGCTGTTTTTTTCTTTGTCTACCAACTGTAATACAGAAATCAATTTGCTTCTACATAAATACATCAATTGAACTTTACTGAAATCTGTGCATGGAGCAGAGAATAATAAGCTCTAGACTGAAGATAATATCCTAAGTATGAGAAACGGCTGTTGCTTCATTTCCACATCTTTGTATTTTTAATGCTCTAGTAAATTCATATAGCAATAATTAGTATACTTTTCATTTGAGAAATAGAAGATACTAGAAATATGAGATCATCTCATTTGATCTGAAATATATAATTCCTTTTAGTGTTGTAAGAATGAGGATCACTTACTTTACTGAAGATTAATAAAATAGTCTTTTATCATCTTTTATCAAGTCTAAGAATAATGGGGAAATCCTCTCATTAAGAAACATTTCTTTGATGAATTTTCATTTTTTTATATTATTCCTCAGATTGTTTGGAGCCAAAATTTCCAAGAACTCCAAAGACCACTTTGTGTGTTAAAAGTGTATGAACTCCAGCACAGATAAAAATGTACTAATTTAAATTTCTAAATAAGAATAGCCAAGTTTTTAACTTTTAATATTTTAGGACAAAGATTATACATACACTGTATATGGATGACAGCCTTCATAAAAAAGGATAATACTACTGACCAAACAATTTATTTAGTGACATTCAAACTACACATACCTGTCAACAATAATGCCATGAGGTATGAGCACATATTCCAGATCTCCATAGTAGTGCTGAGGATAAGTGAACAAATCCAGACTGTATCCAGGCCAATTGTCTGAAATCTGAATATCAAATAGTACAGTCAAGAACACTTCATGGTGTTTGACATTATGTAACTGATACAAAGTCAGCATTCTAGTACACTCTATTGGATGCCATACTTTCTTCCAGTTACAAATTACTATTTTGCTTCTCTCATTAATTATTTTGCTTCTCAGTATATCTCAGACATCAAATGCTACAGTTTTTTCCTCGCAGAATGTGAGAAATCTCACCTGAAATTACAAACAACTGGATAGATAAAGGAAATATTTAATACTAATCTACTGTGAAAAGTAAGTTTCTAAGGACTTTCAAACACAAAATACCAGTAAGAAGGGATTCTCCAACGGGAGATTCAGACGGTGGAATTAAAAGTAATAAAATTCTATATTAAAATTGTACATTTCTAGTTTAGAATTACTTAAAAGTCATAAATAAATAAATAAATAAATATTCTACAGATGAAACAGCACACATGGAGAATAATTTATGTGGTTCATGGATATCTATACAAATCAGTGAAAAACTGTACTTCTTGCCAAAGGTGAGGTTCTTAATTTAGATATCATCAAAGATAAGTGATTACAAAATGTTTGCATCTCACCTCACTATCAAACTAGTCTGTAAATCCATATATTTACAGAAAAAAAATATACATTGATTTTGTAAGTGTCAGAATACAAAGATTAGACCTCTCAGCATACAACGGTAGTAGAGATTAAGGTCAAAAATTCGCCAACAGTGGAAGGCTTCAAAAAGCTATGAAATGCAAAGTCACCAGCAAAAAAACTAAACAAACTCCAGAACAAAAATTTTCCCTATTCCTTATGAAAGACAAGATCTGAAGGTTCACAAGGTATCTTGAAATCATTACAAAGCTTTTCTTCAGTACTGGTTCAGGATAAAAAGGGACACCTAATAGGTTTTCTTTACAATCATATTCCTCAAGTCACACATTGTCTTTCTACAGCTTGGCTGCAGGAATCTTGAGTAAAAGGAGAAATGGTGACAAACTTGCCATTGTGCAGTGCATGTCTTAATGGCATTTTTGCTACAGATAGTCCTTAAAGGACCATCACTGAAACTAACCTCTGCTTACCATTTTACAGTAGAGCAATAAACTGTTTCTCACAAATATTTTTGCTAAGATAACATATTTGATGTTGAGCTGTTCCTCCACATCTGCTCTTCTTTAACTCAGACACAGCCCTGCCTCATGCTGTATTGAAACACTGTTCTGCCTTGTGGATTTTGGGTTGCTTGGGCACTTTTTTTGCATATTAATTGACAGCTACAGACACCTTGACTGGAATGTTTTCTTAACTCTACCCAAAAATTTCTGCATCAAAAAATGTTATTCGTTGGCAACTGCTACTGAATGTTTGGCCATGAAGGGAATGACTGGGAGATCACTGGAATCAATGAAAGCTTTTCACCTGACTTACACAAGCCTTGAAACTACACAAAAGAAAAAAGTTACTTAGTTGTGTTCCTCATTTCCATAGAAACAGGAGATTATAAATATCCTCCTTGGCGAGGTTTTTAATTAGAGGCAAATCTTGCTCCAAAAACACTGCTGTAGTCGGCCTGGAAAGACTATTTTCCCATCTACTTTTTCAGTGCATGGGGGGGGCTGAAACTTTAAAACCATTTTGTAGCAATGAACAGTCTGTTCAAATGCATTTTAATGTAAAGTGAAACAATTTCATTAAGTATTACAAACACCCACTAGCAAACCCTGTCAGTGCTGCTAACTTCTGCATTCTTGTCAAATCGCACGGTTTCAGTGTGATGCAGAACATCAAATTAAATGGAGAGAAACTGCTTCAGAATTCATACAACCAATAACTTTTACTTAGGTTACATTAACTCCTTTATGAAATAAGATAAGGATGAAATTTTGATTCTCCCATTTATCCTTCTGGTTCTCTAGAATAGCAGAGCATAAACAGCTTAACTCTGCAATAATATTGAAGTTCTTGTTTACAAGTGCTTGCTGGAATTTGACAAATAATGCAAAGTACATGTGAGTGAAATCCACATGTACTTTCAAATTAATGATTTGTCTAATATAATAAGCCTGTTTCATATTCTTCTTTCCTTTAAACAGGCACTTCCCAACAACAACTCTTAGAAATTCTCATTTATCCTAAAGCCAGCCACAGTATTATGCTATAAGAGAATTTTCAAGTAACTGTAAATTCTTATTACTATTCTGTTTGAGAATTTTAAAAGACCTTGAAAATATGAAGGAAAAAATTCTGATTTTTTCAGAAAAAAAAAGCAGTATTCAACTAGATAAGTAAATAAATATTCTAAATACTTTGGCACACTTCTGTGTAAAAAACTTCTACAGTGAAAGAAAGACCTACTTTTAAAGTTCAGGCTTTGCATGTTTGAATAGCCCAGCAGATATTCTTCTTAAGTCTTTAACAAGTTGGATGTGAATGGATACAAAAAGGAATACAAATACATGGCAATATCCAAAAGTGTTCTCTTGAGGCCTAAGAGAGAAGCTGAAGACATTCAATTGCAACACCTTTGGAAGAATATTACTAGTTTTGTTGTCTGGTAAAATGAGCACAGGTGAAGTTTGAGCACAGTCCTCAGCTCCAAGCGAGCATCAAGGAAGTCCAGCTTTTGTAACTCAAACTATGCTGTGCTGGACTTACTGCTGGTTGGGTTTTCAGGGAGTTGAGCAGAAAAAATGAAACCAGTGCAGCAGAAGATGGTCATGCACATTCACGTCCTTCTTTGCAATAACCTCATGTTGCTTTGGTGATACACAGTCACCCACTTTAAGAATGTCATTTATTACACAGGTGTCAGGAGAGCTGGTGGATGTGCAGTGTTTTCAGACAGCTCGAACACAGAGATGGGTCCTTCGCAAGGGGCTTGGCAGGGACGTTAGAGTGGACAGAGTGTGACCCCTGCCTACACAGAGGGCCCTGTCCTGTAGGCAGCTGTCCTGTGAATCTTCTGTTAAAATCCTAATGCCACATTAAAATAAGAACATACCTAAGGTCGTGGCAGTGATGGCATTTGCTTCATAGGGGAATCTGGTGTGTCTATCAGAATAAGGATCACATTCATTCATTTTTGCATCATTTATCCATCCCCACCCCAGCAGAACACGGGCAGCCCAACGTGCTTTCACAGCGCTCGCAGACCCCCAGGGGCCTCTCAGAGTTCTGGTGGGAGAAAGACATCTCGGGATCCCTGGGGATCCTCATCCCCATTACTGAAGGAGTCTGGGGAAGCACAGCCACCGCCACAGGAGCCGCTCGGGGTGATTCCGGACCGTGTCTTCACGGCGGAAACCAAGAGCGCGGCGCAGCCCGACACGCCCGTCCCCCTCTGGCGGCCGCAGCCGGGCCGGGGCCGGCGGGCGTGGCGGGACCGGCGCAGGGTGAGGGGACGCGGCCGCAGCGCCGGCCGGGGGGCCCGGAGCGAGCGGGAGAAGGGAAGGGGAGGAGAGGGCGGGGGGTTCAGCACAAAGCGCCGAGGGGCAGAGGGGAAGCGGGGCCGGGGACCGGGGAGGGACCGCGGCCGGCGGGGGGCGAGCGGCCGAGGCGGACCGGGCCGCGCTCCGCATTTACCACAACGCCGCGGCCTCCAGCGCTGCTCCCGCCCTGCCCGGCCATGTTCCCGCGCGCGCCCGCCCGAGGGGCTGCGGCGGGGCGGGGCCGCGCCGGGGGAGCGCGGCTGCAGCGGGTGCGGGGTGCGGGGTGCGGGATGGAAACTGTGCAGGTGTAGGTACGGTCGGGAGGGTGGAAAGGCTTGGGCAGGGCTGACCAAGGGGCCTGGCCTGGGTTAGTAGGTAAAATTAAACTGGTGTGGTTTAAACTGCCGTTTTAACAGGACTTTGCTTATACTCCAGGAGAGAATAAAGCAAATTTCCAATAGTTCAGTAATCATACTTTCCATCCTCGCTGTCTGCTGGAGTTGCTGCTCCTTCCCCACCACCGTGCACATGCTGGAGCTATGTCTTCCCATTGCCCCCAGCCCATGCCCATGGTGCCTATGCTGTCTGTGCAGTTGGAGGAAAACAGATCAGGCACCAGGAACAACGCAGCTTTCTGCCACCCCCTTCCAATTCTGTAAAAATTATTATTAATATTTTGGTTTCACTGCCTTCTCAGAGGAGAAGGAGCTTGTTTTTTTCCTAGCTTACTATGATCATTGCCTACCTTTACGTTCCCATGTAAGACGTTAAAATTTGGACTTGCTCTATCCTTTTTGTATCCTGTCTTTGGGGGGAAATGCCAACAGCCTCTCTGCCCACTGTGGAGAAAAAGAGAGCTTTTCACGTTCTTAAAATTGAAAGTTGGTTATAATTTCTGGTATCTGTCAAATACACAGCTGGTAGAATTCTGCCACTCCTATAATAGAAAATACTAAAGGAAGGAAAAGTTGCTCTTCCGGGAGACCTGGACGTAATGAAATATGCTTGGTGGTACCTGAGGTGCTCTCACCAAATGAGTAGGAAACATTTCAGGTTGATACACTACTATTCTAAAATGTGGTCACTGACACTTGTAGGTCACAACAGATGGATCCAGGGAGCACTATGGGTATGTCTACACCGGGAGTTTGGTGTGCAATGTGGACTAGTTTTAAGGTGCATTCTGTTAGTGCACTTACATTAGAACTGATAGGACAATTCTTAGGAATCTGCTGTTAAGAAGGCTCCTATAAATGAATCATTTATTAAAATCTGGCTAAGTACTAGAGCAATTGAAGATTATTTTGTGATAAATTATTTGTTTCGTATATGAAGCCAGGTGTGTTTACTTTGTGATGAATTAAGGAACTATTCTTTAAAGAACTATTGCTATAATAGACAACATGTCTGGAAGAACAAAAGACCAGGTTTACCAAGTATCAGAAGTCCACTCCAGAATATATCTGCTTCAAAGTGGTGCCTGTAAATGAAGACTCAAGTGTGCTGGGAAAAAGTAGTTCCTGTTCACAATGCTGTAAAATAATAAGTAGTGAATTTGATAAACAGCATATGCAGACTTGTACAAAACTACAAAGAGTAAATAAAAATATTTTTGTAAAGTACATAGGGGACTTTCATAATGGACAAAATCTCTAAATAGATTTGCATTTCAATTACATGTCAACATTTCATACAACTATTGAGAAAGAAAGTTTAATATTTCATCTGAACTTTGGGTTAAATGCCCTGATTTGTATTCACGATCACTTTTCAGGATTCGAAGATTCTTCTTGTCTGAATGTGGGCAAGAATCCCTCCTAAAGCCCATATTTGCCCTAAAGCTAGCACAGTCTGAATCAGTTACCACCAAGTTACCAATAAAGCTGCTGCTACATTTATATCACAGAGCTGAACTCTATGGATCTGAAGCTATTTAGATTACAGCTAGAAACTCAAATCAATTCTGTCACTTCTGTATGAGGACTGGTTTCTTCTACCTTTCAGACTACTTGGGTTACTATTTACAGAGTTTTCTGTACTTTTCACCGTGTTCTTTATCAGACTACTGCAGTATAAGAGATTGTTCTGACTACACTGCAAAGAGAAGCTTAATGCTTTGAAAAACATTAACATGAACAAGATACTAAAAAATAAATTCTTCCAGCATTGTGCTGGGAAATTTAAGCAGGAGATGTTTGTTCTTCCCATCAAGATTGGATGACTGTGTTTGTCAAGTCTTTGTTTTGGTGTTCTTCCAGCAATTTTGCAGGGCTCGCTTAAGGAGTGTAATGAAGTGTCATGTCTTGCTAATAACAATAAATATGAGTAAGGAAATTAAAAACTAGATAAATTTAGCTGGGCTACACGTTGATAGTACTGCTATCAGCAGCCACACACACAACCCACAAGGCTGTTCTTCTCCATGCAGGATTTTTTCATTGGCACAAAATGTAATACATTTTGTTTCGTTTTGTTGCAAATGAGAGAAATTTGTGGTTCTGTGAACTCACAGAATTAGTAGAAACCAGAATTAGTGACATTCTTTGTGCATGATGGAAATGAAGCTGCTAAGGGTTTTCTAATGGAGGAATGTATACTTACTGAATGTTTATTTTTACAGTACGAACTGGTATAGAATGAATGAATTTACAGTAGACTTTCAAAACTTATTTTAATTAGGGCCAAAGTATGATTAGTGAAAACATGATATTTGGGGCTTAACTATGAAAAAGCCTATACACATTCTGAAGCATGTTCTTACTATCTTTGTTTAGCTGTTTGTTTATGAACTAAAAATAGGAGGAAAAGAATAAACATTTCTAGATATACAGCCATGGGAAATGATCAAAGGGGAAAAGAACAAAGAAAATAAGGGTAGATAAAACTAACAAGTAGGACTGGGTAGGTCTGGACACATAGCCAAGAGCCATAAAGGAGCAGACGGAAGAAGCGACACACAGAGAAACAAAGCAGAGTTAAGATTTATATGCAAACCCCTTGTGAATTTATTTATATCTTTGGCCTTTACACAACTTTATAATTTCAATTAGATGTCTATTCTTCTCTTACCATGTTACTGATAAAAGTAGGACATGCTCACCCTTTCACAACTCTAATGTAAAGAAATACTGAAGGTTGGGGGCAGGGATATGCCAAGAAAGCAGTCCAAGACAAATACTATTATGGAGTTACCTGTAAGCAACCTTTGCAACTGCATTATGTATTCTGCTTCCAAGAAGCTATAACAAACATTTGACAACTCAGTTTAATATGTAAACACCAAAACTAGACAAGAAATGCATGAAAATCCAGAATATTTCAAGAGGTATGGCTTACCTGGGTAGAAGCTTGCCAATTAGGGGATGAAGTAAGAGCTCTTATTCTGGTTCTGCCTGTTGATGCAGCTGTTACGTGAACAGCAGAACTGTAAACAATCTTATCAAGCATAAACTTGCATTTCTTAGTGGTTACAAGGTAAGCTTGTAAGCTTACAAGGTAAGCACACACACACCCCCCATTGTGGCAAAGACATTTTTGGGTAAAATGGTTACTGAAGAGATTATTAAAAGCAAAAGTCTAGCGTATATACAGTACTTTAGGGCATGTTGGAAGCAATTCTGAATTGTTTTCATATCCAGTTTTAACATACTCCAGAATTTTGAGTTCTTGTGTATTACCTGAGGCAGTTACCCAGTCCATAGGGTGGCTGCTGGAGATCTTGAGTGTGGCAGAACATGTCTGGCAGACAGTATTACAGACATCTGGGAGAACGTGAAACAGCATTTCAAACCATTCCCCTACAGTCATGAACACGGAGGCCATAGGAAAAGCTGCCCCCTTAGCAGGGCTAAGGAGCATCCTGTGATGTGCAGCAGAAGAGATGCACATTGTTCTTCGTGACTCCTGTACTAGAGCAGGTGACACAGTGGCACTGCAAGCTGGAATCTGGCTCCTGTCCACCTTCCAGTTCAGAGGAATCGGAAAGTTCAGCTTTGAAGCAGTTGCAGCATCTAAGATCTACAAGGGAAGCTTGGTCACAGTTAACCTGTACTGAGTCTGTGAGACTGACTTAGGCTTTGAAAATTAACTTGAGCAAGTTTGATATCAAGAAAATGGCTAAAAGCTGCCATTCAAGATGTTAGTCTATTTTTTCAAGTATTTATAACCTTCAAATCACTGTTAAGCACTGCTTGACAGAACCCTGGGCTTTGACTTATTTGGTCTATGATAAACATCTTTAATACAAAACTACATTTTGTTTGTTATTAATCTCACTGTGCCAAACTAGAGCAGCGAAAGCTTCACTTTGCAATTTCCTGGCTCCTGAAGATACCCTTCCTGCTTTTCAGGTTCATGTTATTAATACAGAGTCCTTATAGCTGAAAGAAATGCAAACAGAAATTTCCTCTTGTCCTTTAATACTCGAATAAACTTTATAATACTATGGAAATATTTGCCCTTACCAGCTATTTAGAGGTATTGACGTTTGAATGATAAAGCATTATTTTCAAGGAATGCCGCTCACATCATATCCTATGACAAATTCATCATGCATGACCATGAAAACTAGTCAGGGAGTTGTAACTATATAGTGGGTCACACCCAACGTAATGAATTTAACTGTTAGTTTTCTTTTTAAAGGAAGAACAACCATTCACTTGGCTTCATCCCTCTTTTTAATGTTTTTTTCTTTTTTTCTTTATTAAAACAAATCTGGGAAAGTCTGCCAAATAAAAGAATTCTGAGTGTCTTAAACAGCTAAATAAGTAACAGTTTAAGGGCTTTTTCTCCCCCAGAATAGCTCAGTTATATTTGATATAATTTTGCATACTTCACAGCTTGCCTAGAATAAACAGTGCAGTAACAAAAGTGTTTTGAAAAACAGAGTCTGGTCCCAAGAGTTGTCCTGTAGTGTAGGGCAGTGAATATTCACGGCTGGCCAGCCTCTGTGCTCTGTTGTGGCACAGAATGACCCGCTACCCGAGGGTGCTGGAATGCTGGATTTGGACCATATGCTAATTTTACTGTTTGTGTAAAAGACAGATTATTCCTCCTGAGCAAACAGCAAAATGTGGTTGTTTCTCCCTTGTGCAGTGCTTGGGGCCACATGTTGAACAGTACTGGAGTTTTTTCCTCCAAAGAGAGAATTACTATGTTGCTTCCTCAGCTTTAATATGGACCTCAAAGCAACATGAGGTCCTTTAACATGGACCTCAACAGGTCTAGAGGTACTTGTCCATTTTTACAGCAGCTCTTGGAATTAGAGGATTGAATCCCCTGAATTTTTTATATGGGGGCTCTCACCTAGCAAGACTAAATTAAACATTTATTTCAATAATTATGAACAACCAATAGCTTTTAAACTATTCCATAGTGCTGTCTAGGCTCAACTCATAGTTCTAACTTTAGGCACATATATCCTGTATTTAAAACAGATGGGCTCAAATTACCTAAGTCAGGAATCCCAAAAATGAGAAATGCAGTATTAATGGTTACCAGTGAAAAAGCCAGGTATAAGTCATTTACCATTGCATTTCAAAAACATTCTATGACAAAGACATGAATAAATCATATTGCTCCAGGGAATAAGTTAAGTGCTTTAAATCTCATTTCTCTTCCTTCAACTCCTACTTTCCAGTTGCTGAAACAAATGAGATGAGGGTTCTTGGAAAACAGATCCTTTTAGTAAACAACATGAATCTTATTGCATGGTCTTCATGCCCACATGATCATATTTTATTATTATTATTATCACACAGGAGCACCACTAACAGACAAAATCATGTCAGACACTAAGCAAAGAGAGAAAAACATGATCCACATGACAGATAACATAACAGTCTAAGACAAGAAACAGCACGCTACAGTGCTAGGGGAGTTCAAGGAAACTGCACAGGTCAGCGAGATAAATCCTAGTCTCAGCTCACCAACAGCTCAGCTGTTGTTAAATTTTTGGTGGGCACCATTGAAGAGGACATTTGAGGAAAGATTGGAAGACAAAAGTTACTCCGGTGTTTGCATGTTGGTGTAAATTTCTCCATGCTGTGGACTCAATGTCGAGGCTGGCATGAACTAATGAATTAACACCACAGACTAGTACTGTGACCAAACAGAAGTTCACTCTCCTAGCAGCATCAACAAGACCAGAATATAGCTGCTATTTGGCTATGTCTGTCTGTCTACAACTATTTGTGGAGGTACACTGTGCAAAAAAAATGTTTTTCATAACTTGGTGAAATGGAAGTCACATTTACATCAGTGCTCTTTAAACAGTAAAGAAGAAAACACAAGAAATAACTCACATTGCATTCCTACCATAATACCACTGCTTAGCCTGGAAGGTGAAAACCCTGAATTTATTCATATTTTATTTACATAACTTTGCATGACAAGGAGCTGGAGGAAGATTGAGATAGTATGAAAAACCCTATAATCCAAGCATTCAGTTGTCAAGTGTACCTCACCACTTTAGATGGTCACTCATGGGAGAAATGGCTGTTCCTTCTTGGTTTGGTCAGGCTCAATACACCCCTAGTTCCTGGGCTGGACAATGCCAGCCAGCGGCAGGGCTCAGCAGCTGCCTTCCTTGACTATGGGAAATGTCAGACAACCTTAATAACAGGGTTTGCCACCTGTCTCTCCTGTAATTACGTTATTAATACTATAAACATCCTAAAGCTGAGGATGAAAGTGTGGACTAGGGCTAGCACTTAGGATTCCTATTAATTTGCATATATGTGAAATTTTCTTATCTAAAAGATGTCTGCCTTCATTAGGCATTGTTAGATATGTTGTGTTCCCTGAAATGTATGCCAGTGAAAGGACTAGATTTTAGCTTTGTGGCAGAGCAATCACAGCAGCAGTTTGCAGCACCAATTTTCCACAAAAATATCAAAGGGTCAGAACATGCCCTCCTAGAATAAAACCTACCTACAGAGACAATGGAAAATGAATTCAGGGTGGGTTTTCTCCCATTTTTCCCTCTGAACTTTGCCCTTACTGTTTTGTGAGGGGAATGAAGTTACACCTCTGCAAGGAAGGTTCTGAAGAACTGTCCCAGACTTAGTCCCCAGGAATGCATGCAGAGCCCAAAAAGCCACCATGGTCCAAGATCAGCCACATGGAGCCCATATGCTCCTGTCACAGCTGACGCTTGCTCGAGGCAGCTCTATCGCAGCCATACAATCAGGAACTCCTCGGTTTGTGATGATGCCATATCTGATCCCTTCCTTCCTGAATATAAATAGTTTCATTCTCAAGAACAGCCAGTGAGATACTCATCATAATTTCATGTTGCTATTTTTAAAAAATAGATACACAGCTTTGTCATGCACAACTTCCAACAGGAAATATTTTCAGTTTGTGGCAATGTAACTCTTACTGACCAATAGAGAATTCATGCCCCACTTTGCATAGGTTTTATTATGGTTATCCAATTTAATACGGACAATTTAAAATTACCAATTTTATGATTAGGAAGTACTGAAGCATTTTGGTTATAGTCTTCTAATTTCATTGATTATTAGTAACTGACTAGTGAATTTAAAGAATGTTTCAAGTGGTAATGCTACTTTTTAGCCTGTGGACAGACTTGTTTCTGTTAATATTTAATAGCTTTTATGAGGGAACAATTCTATCAGAACAATTGAGTTTATTCACCTTTTTCATTTTGTGATACCAATGGTATATATTAGTTGATTCATGAACATTATACTTTCAATTACTGGATTCTGTAAATTTATTTTGTCAAACTTCCCAGAGAGAGCTAAAGGGTATGAACATTATCCTTCTGCATGCATTTTCAATGATTTTCATTATAACAATTTTTTTCCATAATCGGAGGTGTTGGCAGATCCCTTGGAATACACACCAAAAGGAGTTACAGCTCTCCATAGGGTGACAGAAGCAATTTGCATGTCTCGTGAGGGGAGCATGCAGCAGAGCTACCTGCAAAGAGCTATATGAGGCCCATGAAAAAAACCCCACAGCACTTTCGAAAGACACTACTGACAGTCCACTCAGCTACAGATGGACACTGGCTTTTGTCTCTTCCTCTGCTGTTAAGCAGGAATACTTTTTACATCCCTTCCCATTCATTTCCTAATTTCCCAATAATATATTAATATACTTTTGACAATTTTTAAAAGCAGTCATTTCTACTGGTGAATGATGATTATTTCTAAGTGTGGTCTAGCTGCTTGTACCAAATTTTGGGATAGGCCACCACCTACTCTGCATTTCCATAAAGATAGCACTGATGATAAATGGAAGAACCAAATACAGATTCTAACCTAAATCAGCCATGTAATCTACAAGTAAGTAAAAGCTGAGAGGGAAGCAGTGGGAATGCATGCTCTTTTGGAGCCAAATCCATTTTTTTTTTATTTCAAGCCATAAGAAACAGCCTTTTCTAATTACATTTAATTTCTTAAGAGGGGCAT
The DNA here is from genome assembly GCF_017639235.1 of Corvus kubaryi. Taxonomy (NCBI): domain Eukaryota; kingdom Metazoa; phylum Chordata; class Aves; order Passeriformes; family Corvidae; genus Corvus; species Corvus kubaryi. Next base: position 41,864,678 of record NW_024581137.1, read on the forward strand.
CAGGTACTTTATTAGAAGATAATGTGACATATTATTAAGTGCTAATAATTAAGTGCGGTTTTGTTAAAATATACAGTGTGTCATTCTTTTGAGTAAAAAGTATATTAAATCCATGTTTTACTAATCTGCATCTTTCTTCCAGCTTATATCCTTCAAAAATAAACATGACTGATTAACAGTAAGTTACAAAGAAGAAAATATGCATTCCTGCTCACCCACACGTTCCTAGTGCATGTCATAGACAACTACAAGAGGCACAAGAAATAGAGCTTAGAATCACTGTGAAGTCTTCAAAGCCATTCCCTGACAAATTTAGGAAAGGAACTTAATGTATGGGGAAATTTGGCTTTTCATTGTTAATTTCAAATTTTTTACTCTATCCTTTGCATGTCAGATGTGATGATGTCACAGCAGCTGCTGGTGGTAGTGATTGATACCATACAGAAAAAGCTGTGTTCTGACTGACTGAAAAAGGTCTTTTCTAATCTAAACAATATCTATGATTCTATGAAGCAAAGGTTAACCAGTAGGAAAGAAAAACATTTTTTCCTTCTATGCAAACAATTGCAATAGAGTGTGCTGATACAATTTTTGTCAAAGTCTTGACTCAGATGCTTGTATATTGCTTTCATTCTAACAGTACACACATAATTCCAGTCAAAACATTTTTTAATCGTAGATTTACTATAGTATTACAGAATTATGTACTTGTAAAAACATACAGCCAACTACATGTGGTATCTGTATTGTGTGAAGTCTATATAATAATAGGTTTCCACATTAAAAATTGGTTTTGGTAACAAAAAATGAGTACACAAAACGTTACGCAGAAGCCAAGATGTTTAGAAATACAATCACTCAAGTTTTTAAGTAAAGCACAACATCTCTTTAATATGTAGTCCAGAAGCCATTCCATCCTGAAGTTGTATTTACCAAGCTGTCTTCAGCAGCCAATTATTTCCTTTTGTTTTGGCTAGGCAAGGAAAAATGTGCTCCAAACATATGAAACAGTGTTTTATATGCTTTCTGTATGGTGTTTATAGAAATCTTAGTAGTTAATAAAAATTACAAAGAATAATAAATTAAATTCATTATTTATACTCAAAGTTTAGTTACAAATTTTATTTCAAAATGTTTTGGGAATTGTACAGATGAGAGTTATATGTAACAACTTTTCTAAGAAGCTACATACTTAGTTGAGTATTTCCTTCTAAATAGTTAAGAGTAGTGTCTTCTGAGAATTTAGAGAGGCACTTCTTGGAGATGTAGGGATAGAGAGAAAGGAAAAAACAGGCAATATCTGCATAACAATCCTTACACATCTGCAATGTAAATATTTTTGTGCTTCTCAATTGCTGCTATGTCATGTTCCAGTTGTTTCAGCTTTAATTCTAGCTCTTCTTTATGTATCTTCTTGTACCTGGTGTCTGTTAGTACTGGAAGACCCTGATATGCATGATTTATTTCTTCCCAGTTCTTTTTCAGTGCCTGGTGCCATTACATGAAAAGGAAATATATAAGAAAAACTTAAAAGTAAGAACAGCATGTTCATAAACTACTTGGTTTTTTAATTTATATTAACTTACATTGCTAAGTGTCACTGCAATGTAAAAATAATAGATAAGTACATGAATACTGTGTAATCATCTTAATTGGACCAAATTAATTAAATCCTTAAGAGTTACACTACTTGGAACTCCAGCCAAAATTCAGCAAAATTCAGCAGCAGTTTCAGGCCACCACTAGCTTAATTTTATGTAATTGAGACTTTGTTCAGACCATGGTCACCAGACTAATTCCACAATATTTTAACTTCTATAAACTACTTTGAAAAAATGTGAATAATTGCATTCCCCTTCTAATCTACATTTACAGTAACAACCATAGGCAATTTATTTATCATTTAGACTAAAAACCCTGTTACTGACCCTATCAACAATAATTTCAATAACTACTACCTTTCTTGAATGATGCTGTGCAAAGAATTACCTTTCTAGATAAACCAAACCATACCCTCCATGTGTAAAACCTTGAGACTAAAACCCTTCCTAAAAAGTTAAAAATGCTACAATCCAAAACTTATTCACACATCTATTAAGTCAACACCAGAGACACTTTTATCCACCAATATACACTGAAAGGAACCAGACAGTGGTAGAAAAATAAAATTTAAATCTTGTCTTTATATCCTTCTTTATATCTCTTTATATCCTTTACAGTTACCACAACTATTTCTCTTACTTTCTCTTCTCAAAAGTATAATCACAACCTACACATCCTATCCACATGTATGTGAGGATTTAGTAGAGTTTATCAAGCGCATCGAATGTCCTCATGAAAACTGTATGGGTGAACTTAATAACCACAACTAACAAGGAGCTGAGACAGCAATCAGTAAATAACATAACACGCCTATCAGTGAGAAAACACTTTTCCAAAATGTTAATGGCTCTCAGTTCTGTCACCTGAGAGGGTATCACAAAGTATCTTCAAAAATAAAGAATTGAAGTTACTCTCTTGGGAACTGAAGTTTTCAACACTGCTCCATAACTAAAACTGGATTCAATTGGCGCACTGATTTTATGGCACACTGTGATTTCCAGCCTCATGTCCTCCATTATTATTAAGCAGCTTTTCACACAGATTGGCTAACTGATGAACATACTGAAGTTAAATTTAGAGGGTTTATTCTTATACACATTTAGCTTTGAAGATTGTTGTTTCTATTTCAGAGCTCAAGGGCTCTTGCACTTAAAAACTTGTCTTTTGATGACTGTATGAATTGATTTAACAGAAAAAAAATGAACTCTTCTGCCAACACTAAGAAAAATGTAATCTTTAATATGAACTAATATTTTAACAATTCAAACCAGTGTATTTACTGGATAGCAATTCATGCTTTTTGCATATTCATATTAAGCATCTAAGTGTTGTTCATAAAGGTTATTCCAACAATGTTCATATACCAATATCTACATAAATTTAAAAACCCTACTGCTACATGTGAAACTTAGAGCAACAAGGATATTTATCTACTGTCTTGTAATGATACTTGTCTTTGCTATCCAAGGCTGTGAAGTACTTTGATAAAGCTCGTAGTCTACCAGGCATTAGGTAGAGTTTACAAATATATAGGCATAAAAATAAATCTCATCTTTTCAAAAACTTTCATATAAGAGTCATTCGTAGATTCTTTAAATAATTCTTCTTTGTGTGCATTAGTAGAAACTGGTTCGGAAATAATTGAAAACAGTGAATTTTAAAACATTAGAGCATACACTCATCAAATTTGCTCTATCCCTACAAAGTGGAGAGATCAAAAGCAGATCACAACTCTATAAAAATCTCCTACACAGCTCCTCCAACAATGTAATATGCTGACCACTACTCCTATAGGCTAGATCACAAACTGAATATCCAACTCTATATAAGGAATTCTAATACATGCTGGATCAGTGAGAAATATGTACTGCATTTATCAACATTCTCTTTTATTCTCATAAAATCCCAACCAAAGTAAGCATAATGGAGAGTTCAAAAAATGTTGGCACAAATTACTTCCCTTTATTTTTGTAAGATCATGAGGCTTGATTTTGGTCTCAGGCATCTATTGCCACGTATTCTTTCAAATCAGATAGTGCACATGTGTTCAACAGCAATGCCAATTATTTTAAAGGACAGGAATTCCCATATGTCTACAGCTGAGCACTGGGTAGAGCACATACCCTGGGGACACTAATTCCTCCTGACAATATAACTGTATAAGTAAGCCCATGAAAGTGCAAATGTTTTTGAAAAAAGATAAAAAATAGAAGAAATACTGAATTCATAAAAACAACCTAAAAACTTCAAAAGTTAAAAAAATATTCCAGTGCATTAAATGAAGAATGGTGAGCAGCTGAACTCCCGTGCCTTTTTTCACATATATTTTTGCAGCATAGTTAACTTGTTGGACCATCAGCTCGTTCCATGCCTTACACACCACAAAAATATCCCAATCTTCTTCAAAACAGCATGCTGTTACATTCTTTATATTGCTGTCAATGCAATACCCTCACCTCTCTCCCATTCTCCTTTGTAGCTTCTACTGCTTGTTGTATATGCAAAAGACCACTGTGCTGGACATTTCAGACCTTGCCAATTAACCAGTTCGTCTTTCAGGCAAGTTAGACACTGTTTCCTCTCTAGATTTTTTTTTTTTGTTTGATGGGCATTCAGCATCTTAGAGCTGTCCATATATCTATTAATTTGTTTCAGGTGGATGCTAAGAGCAAGTTATTAAGGGACAGACTGATAAACAGGTATCAGAGTCATTTTCATAGGAAATTTGTCTAAAAAGTGGTCAGGAAAAATTCCAGTTCAAGGGCAGGATATACTTTTAAAATGTCTCTTTTATGGTATACTTCTTTTATGATATTAATTCTCTTTAGATAGTCTTGTGCAATAAAAACTGTATGAAAGACAGTATCCAGAACAGCTTGACAAAATACAAAATTTTCAGTCATAGTTCTATGACTATATTGCAATTAAATTCTGCTTTCTTTTTTTGCCACATTTTAAAACATGACCTTATGCTTTAATCAGTGACATCACAATGTGAAGATAGAAACTACCAATAAAAGGAGCAATATTCTGCATTAGGAAAAAAAATTGTATTTCTCCATTAATAAGTGTCACTAAATCCATATCGGTGATTTTCTGCTCTTTGAAGTTTCACTGAAATTCCAAGTCATCAAGGTGGATAAGAATCAAACAGAATTGAAAACTGGATTAAAACTGTAGCTAGAGCAGTTCCTTTCAGTTGTTTACAACTGTTCTACAGCACCATCTAGTGAAAAAGTAGCCAACTCACTCATCTCGCTTAAAAAACCAAAATAGTATACTTTTATTATTTATATGGACTTACACTACCTTATTTAGTCTTTTGGACATGTTACTAATTACACTAAATCAAAATATGCACCTTCAGAATATTTGTCCTTTCTTCATCAGATAGAGTTTTCATGGCTTTCTTCTTGAGTTGCTCCAAAACACTGGCCTCATATTCTTCCTCCTCTCTCTTAATTTCTTCATTTCTCTGTGTCACATATTTTGGTGTAACACCATAATTCTGCAAGGAGAAGGAAGAAGTTCCTTTTATATGGTTTTACGAAGGAAACAATGAGATACCTGTCATCCATAATATATTACATTTGCAAAAACAGCTTGGAATGACAATTTGTGCTACTGAGCACTAAAATCCTAAACCACCATGTTCTTAAAAGTGTCAAACATTTATTACCTTTGTAGCCTGAGAAAAATACATAGACAATTCCCTTCAATTTCTTTTTACAACCTTAGAAGACAACAGAATCCAGAAACCAAAATGTCTATTTGTAAGAACTGATTGTTGAGCAAAGAGTTTGAAACCTGTTTATGACAGTGAGCTATTTTACATTTATATGGTGTCAGATTCTATGACTAGAAACATTCCTTAGAGAATTTCTTTGAAAGGTCTTCCTGTATCCTGATTTTTGCTGAACATTGCAACATACAAGAATACATACATGAAAAATGAACTAGTTAAGAAGGATAAACTATCCCGTATTGATGTGTTTCTGTGAGGAAAAAAATAACTTCTGAATATCCCACATGTTCTTGGGGAAACACATCTATTTTGCCATAACCTTTGTAAAATGAAGCTCATCTAGCTCTGACAGAAGATATCAGAGTCTACCTTCTTTCTAATAGACGCAAAATTATTCACAAATCTTTTAGCCCCAGGTAGCACCATGACTAGCACTGTTTATATACATGTTTAGCCATGGAAAAGTACTGCAAGGGCTTCAGGTTCTTTTTTGGCATCTTCTCCGTCTTGAGTTATGTCTTATGTCATCTTTTTTTTTTGCATAGTGCTCTGTCATGGGTTCCATGTTTAGATAAGCCAGACTCTTGATACATCTTATTTTCCTGGGTAGGGAATGGACTGTTCTTGTGCTCAGAGGAGGTTGTCCTTAAAAGCATGTCAGCTCTCCCAAGCTCTTTGCTTTCCAGAGCTGTCTCACGTGGGATTCTACTTACCAGTTACCCTGAATAACCTGCTGTTTGCTCTCCTGAAGTACAGGGTCAGTACACTACCACCTGCCTCCCCAAGCCAGAGGGGATCTGGAACTGCTACATGGCCTGTGCCACCCAGACTAGAACTGATTATCACACCCCTGACCAATTCTTTCTCATTTGTAAGTAGCAGAGCCAGAAGAGCATTACCACTGGTTGGCTCATCCACCACCCATGAAGAAAGCTGTTGCTGACATGCTTCAGGAAACTTTTTGGATTGCTTTCATCCCATTGTGTTATCCTTCCAGCAGCTATCAAGGAGAGTGAAGTCTTCCATAAGAACCTGCATCGTGATCTAAAGATTTCCTCAAGTTGCTTAAAGAGATTTTCATCCAGTTCCTCACCTTACTGGGTGCTCCATAACAAACACATTTTTGACAGCCACTGGCCTTTCCTCTGATCCTGACTCACAGGCTCAACACAGCCTGTTGCCAATTCCACAGAAGAGCTCCATCATTTGAACAGCTCCTTCATTCAAAGGACAACCCTCCTCTCTTCTTCCCTGCCTATCTTTCCTAAGCAGCGAACCTTCATTCATCACAGAATTCTGTGTCTCCCCATTCGACACTCTCTGGGTTCCCAATACCTGACATACGTCATTGCTTTAGAACAATCACTCTGCAAATTTTTTTGGCTGACAGCATAAGCAAATGAAAACAGAGTAAAGGCAAGGCACAAATCTAGTGCCAGTGATTTCTTCTTGATGAATTCAAGAGGTCTAACATGAACAGCTATGATATCTAAACATCTCAAAAAGAATAATAAATATTTCACAGGAGAATGCAATAGTGAACCTAAAATAGGCATTACTAATAGTATTTCCAATATAATTTAATAAAACTTACCTTTTTTTTAATGTATTTTGGAACAAGTCCTGAAGGTTCAAGGGGATATTTATCTCCCTGTCTTGTATCAACACAAAAAGGTCGAGGCTTTTTAGGCACCCCCCTGATAACAGCAACTGCATTTTTAATTATAAAATTCTTTTTAATTCGAATAACTGGGCGGTATGTCCTCTGTGGCACTGATAATGGAAGCAATTTTTTACCATCCTCTTCTTTTTTTTCTGTGAATAGAGCATGTAAACATCCTCAGCAATAAACTTGAAGAGATTTGCAATTTCATATTATTACACTTTTCAAAAGGGAGAAACTATGTACACAATTACATAGAAGTAGAACCCAACAGTATCTACAATGGAAGAACTGCCTGTCAATGAACCGTGATGTATGTATGTTTGGCCTAACAGAAGTTTCATAACCTAGGAAATACTATGTTGTTTCAGATGGGTTTTCCTTATTTGTCACTCATTTCCTCTTAACCACAGTAGTACAGGACTTTTTTCAAATGTAATTATAACTACTTTTAGTAGAGGTCCTCGTTGTCAGAGCCCTTAGGCAATAATGGCCCCATCCAGTCTCACCTGGGGTATCCACCCTGACCCCTTGGCCTCAGGAACCCCATTTCACCTGTCAATACCGGGACGAGCAGTCTCAACCCCAGTCCTGCTCCTGAAGAGTTGAGTGGAATCCGTGGAGGCACCTGGCCTGTAACCTGATTCTGCCTGATGGTCACTGGGACACTGACAGGACAGACTTTCCTCACCACCCTGCTCTGCTGGCCTGCCTCATGTGGTGGGACTGCACTCTCTTGGTGAGGTCTTTGCCCAGCGTGCATTTTGGTTGCCCTCAGTGTTTGACTCATCTCTCCATAGGGAAGAGCCCTGCTCCTGCTGCTCCCTAATGCTTGTAAACAACTTCTCACAATCCTTTATCCAGAGAATATAGAAACTCTTCCATTTTAGTGTAATCTTCTCTCCAAGGCACCAACAGAAATTCAGTAGTCTCCTGAGTAGTCTCACTTATAGTGAGCAATTAAGAATTATTATTTCCCATCTTATTTCCCACTAGACATAGTTCTAATTCATGATCATTACCAGAGGTAATGATTTGATCCAGGTTGTCTGAGTTCATGTTCTTCTTTGGCAGAAAATAAGTATAATGTCACAAGTGACAAAGCTCATTCCTATAACAGCTGGTTTCCCGATACTGACCCCATGAACCAGTACTTTCCTGGGGTTTGTTTTTACAACCTGATAGCTGGCCATAACTTAGTACTGTAGGACACACAGACTAAACTCTCTACTGTAAAAAATACATTACATATATTTTCTGTCTACACTTACTTGGTGCTAGCTTGGGTTCCTTGGAATGTTTCTGCAGAAAATCATTTGGAGATGGCACTGCAACTTTTGCTGGCCCCATAGTTTTCCACTGAGATTTATTTTTCACTGCTTCATGTTTCACAAATTCTCTATATTTGGATATATACCTTAGAGGTTAAAAAATAGCCATGAAGAAGTTAAGGGTCAGAAAAATATTCAAAATATTTCTTCAAAGAATATACTTTTCTGCAGTAGTTCATGGCAAAAGCCTAATCTGATTTGTTTTGTACTCTCTCCCAAATAAAGGCCATCATTCACACAGCCTTCATGCTAAGGCTAAACCTAGTGGTGCACTGATAAATGAGTTTTCTGGTTCTGAAGTTAGCTTGATTCTTCCTTCAGCTCTTGTGTCTCTGATGTCAAGATTATCACACCTGGGGAAAAGACTACCAAATATAAATACTGAACACAGACATTCTGAAATTCAACAAAACCTAAATTTGGGGAATAAACTTGAGTATTGCTTGCATGAATTCCTTATGGTACTTGGTGTGATTCCTGTCCTGTGCAAGGACAGGAGTTGGACTCAGTGGGTCCCTTCCAACCCAGCATATTCTATGATTTATGCTTGAGAAAGGATGTCAAATGTAGTCAAGAATTGTACAGAATTCTCATTACTGTCCACTGCATCACTGTCTCAATGTTCCTGTCGAACCATCTGTTACAGACTCTTATGAGAGATTATATGAGATGGGTTACTGCTCTGGAATACCACAGCACGCCGCAGATTCCTTATATTACACAGATATGAGCTACAATCCTGAACAATGGTAATCAGTGCTGGGTTTGGCACTGAAACAGCCGATGTGAAAATCAGTAAGGGCTCAGACATGAAAAGCTGTATGCACATGGTATGCACACACTGCTGTTTTGGTCTAATGTTGCATATGGCATGGTAACTTCTGCTTTAATCAAAACCTCCAAAAGAAGCCAAATGCTGATCATTAGCTGATTAGCAACATCTTGCCTCTATCTGAAGGACTGAGCTGTCACAGATGTTTGCCTGAGGAAGCAGAACTCCCTGCTCCTGAAGCGAAGGTTCCCCCACTGTACTTTTATAATCTGTCCATCTTTAGGAAACATGTCATATTAATTTATGGTAGACAAAAGCTCATGAAAAACTGCATTTTTTTTATGGAAAGAAAAATGTTTATGAAAAAAACTATGCCATGTTTTCAAGTAAGCATAAATCAGAAGAACAAAAAAGATTACATATAGTGCAACCCATTCTATGGAAATACTGAAATAGGAGAAAAGATACCATGTAATGCTGGGCCACTGAATGTGTATCACAGTAGCAACACTGATAAAAGCTCTTGTCCATGAGCTGCAAATTTGCAATACATGTATTTGTACTTGATCATAACATTAGAACATGTCAGAGGACTTCATTAAAATTGTGGATGGAGTTCTTTTGTCTTTTGGAGGTTTGGTCTCCAAAATCAGAGAGAGGATTACGTACATAAGATTATATATAATTCCTGAAATACTTCTAGTTATAAGGAATGAGGTTTTATTTATTTTTTTCTGTTAAATTCATGGCAAACAGCTATAGACATTGCACAAACCAAACTGATAAATAACAGTATTTCTCACCATTTTCTAGGAGTGGCATTGTAAGCACACAGGAGAGAAAGGCACTGGCTTTATGAGAAGTTTGACCTAGTGGGGTTCAGAGTCTTGGAATGAGAAAATGAATGAGAAGACACTGAGTTTCTTACATAGTGGCATGAGGTAAAGACATCATTTGAGCTATACACATTCCTTTGGACAAAGAGATGGGGAAGCCGTTATCTTTTCAGTGACTTTCCAGGCCAAGAAAGTGGCTCAATGCCACACACCAATATCATAGGGTTAGAGAGGGCTGCAAGGAAGAAAACATGGTTATGGGGAACATCAGAATCTAATCTGTTCATCATTTAGCAAGGGAAAAAAAGACAATACATCTGTAAGAAGACAGAAGAAGATGTCACCTATTCCTTAGGTGTCATCTTCGGATACCAAAGCTGGGGAAAATGAGGATGTTTGCTGTGGTTTCATGAGCAGTACCAGCCAGCAGAGAGTAAAATTTATATGATTTCATTTGGCAAAAAAAACCCCAAACAACAAACTAGATTTTGTATGCATTAGTTAAAACTGGTCAGATCACACTATTAACCAGGTTCAACATTCCTGTTACCAGCTTAATATTTGTCCCATTGTGAACCTAAGCAGCAAGTGTGGTGACAACAGAAGCCAGTGAGATCAGAAGAGGATTTAGTCAGATTATATCCAAGCCAAGGAATCCCTTGCCTAAACTGAACCTGATGGGCATGGAGTATACAAATCTCTGAATGGTATTAAGTCAGGAACGGGTTTAGTGTGCATGCCTTGCCATATTGTCCTTTCACCTTCCTCTGTCTTCAAAAGTATCTCTGTCCAAAACTATATCCATTCACAATGGAAACAAACAAAATCTTAAAAATCTACTTTTACGTGGAAAAGATTCAGAACTAGGAATCTCACAAGTCTGAATCCTTTTACTTGAAACACGATACCTTTGTTCTAATGAGTGTCATTGATACAGCTACTTATTTTAAAGCTATTGAGTTATGACCTACATTACCCTTTCACTGAAGATGCTAAGTGTAATAGCCTTCTTTTATATAAATAGAGACTTGAAGAAAACCCAACACATCTGCATAACTCTTGGAAAAACACTTTTTTTTTTTTAATATTTATAACGTAAGAGGTGAGAAAGAGAAGCAGAAGAAACAGTGTCAGAGGACACACCCGACACATGGGAAGCATGGAAATCAGAAAGCCCAACTTTTCAGCTGCTCACTGAGAAGTTGTTTTAAGCGCAAATAACAAAGATGTCATGTAATTCCTGTGCACAGAAAGAGTGTTTGTCAATTATCAATGAACAAGATGACACTTAAGATACCAAACTGAATCATCACCTCATGGAGCAGACTGTAAACTCTCAGATCATATAATCAATTAGGTTGGAACAGACCTCTGAATTACTGAGTCCAAGCTAGGAAAGAACACCAGCTTGTCAACTAGACCATGGCACTGAGTTCCACATCCAGTATTTCCTTAAACACCTCCCTGGTGATGGGGATGGGGACTCCACCACCTCCCTGGGCAGCCCATTCCAGTATCTAATCACCCATTCCTGTGAAGAATTTCTTCCTAATGTCCAACCTAAACCTCCCCTGGTGCAGCTGAGGCCATGTCCTCTTGTCCTGTCACTAACTGCCCGGGAAAAGAGGCCAGCCCCACCTGGTGCACCCTCCTTTCAGGCAGTTGTAAAGAGCGATAAGCTCACCCCTGAGCCTCCTCTTCTTCAGGCTAAAAACCCCCAGCTCCCTCAGCTGTTCCTCACTGGAACTCACTGGATTCGTGCTCCAGACCCTTCACCAGGTTCGCTGCCCTTCTCTGGACACGCTCCAGCACCGCAAGGCCCTTCCTGATATTAGTGACTCGTTAGGAGGAGAAATAACTATACAAAAACTAGTTTGTTTGGGGGGGGGTTTAATACCTGTTACCCGTTAAATGCATTGCCTTGCCAAAACCAGCCACCCTGCCTGCAAGTGGCTCCGTCACACCCACATACCTGGCAGGTTTGCCGGGCTGCTCCGGCCGGGGTGGGGGGTCAGAGGCGCCCTTCTGGGCACTCTGCGTGGCCATGCTCCGGCCGCGGGACCCGGGGCACGGGGAAGACCCCACCTGTTTGCAGGGCTCTGGGCGCGGGGCGCCTGCCCCGCTGCGGGGTTGGGATATGGGGAAGCGCGGCCTCGCCGAGGGGCTCGGGGCGGGGCCGGCGGCTGTTGTCAGTTACCGGGGAAACCCGCTGCGGCGAACGGCGCCATGAGGGGCGGGGCCGCCGCCGCCTGCCCCAGTGCCCGGCGCGGAACGGCTGCGCAGGCGCAGCTCCTGCCGGTACCGCGCGGCGCGGGCGCGCCGGGGAGCCAGGGCGCGGCGGGCCGTTGGACTGCGCGTGCGCGGTACCTGTGGCAGCGGTCCCCGCCCCCGCCGGTACGTGCGCGCGCCGCGCTGAGGGCGCCGGGGGGCGGGGGTGGAACAAGCCGGGATAGGGGGGGACGGGACGGGACAGGACAGGATCGGGCAGGACGGGACGGGACAGGACGGGACGGGACAGGACGGGACAGGACAGGACAGGACAGGACAGGGGCCTCGCTGCCGCTAGCGAGCGGAGGCGGCAGCTCGCACCCCGGGGCTGGGTGGGTGGGTGCGGTCCGTCCGGCTCCCTCCCTCCTCCCGTTCGCGCTTCGACTCCTTCAGGGAGCCGATGCAGGAGCGTGGTTTGGGGGCTGGTCTCGTGTCTATCCAAGTAACAAGGCCCATTTTTCACTAGAGCGCCTATCATCGGCACTGGTTGTTAAAATTGTGGGTCACGGCTAATCATAGGTAGGGGTTTTCCTCGTTCATGTCGAGCTGTATTGCTAAAACAAAATGTCATTGGAGGTATGGGTGTAAGCTCTGCTGCAACAACCCCACCCTTTTGGCATGGCGTTTATATCTGAAGTTGGGTGGGTGGATCATTTGAGCTGGTTTTACTGTTAAAGTTTTGGCAGTGGACAAAAAACTATTTCAAAGAAATGAGTTGTATTCAATGGTTGCAGGCTTCTGTGTACATGTACTTTATGCGGGTGAGTGCAAAACTGAGTTACACCGGAATGGGTTGAAATGAGTAGCTGAGTAAAGGAATGCTCATTAAGATTTTGCACCAAGTTAACTCAAGCTGATTTTAATCAATACCTATGGCCTAAATTCATAAAGCAGCCCAGATGTTACACCCATTATTTGTGTAATGCAAGTGACTGCAGCTCAAAGTTAATCTGTAGTGGAGCAGGACATGGCAAGTAGGACACTGTGCTCGGCGTGGTTTTCATTCCCTTAGTTCACACACACAGCGCTTGAAATGATTCTTACATTCAGGAAATAAAGTCACTAAAATATACCGGGTTTGGGTTTATTTACTCCTAAATATAACTTTTTTACATCTGCAAGTTTAATATGAAGGTCTCTTCCTGTCCCAGGAAGGAATATGTACATACTTCTGTATGCAGTAGAGTGTGTTACTATTGCAGTACAGCTTTAGAGTAATACTGGATATTATAATTACTCCTTGCAGTTTGTTTTTCCTTTTTAATAACTATTACAAAAACCCTTTATATTGCATCTACACAGGATGACCACCTTATACTTTACAAAGATTGAGGGGAAAAGCCTGTACAGTATGATATGCACATCTTTACTCTGATCTGTGCCCTGTAATTACAGCATATCCACCAGGTCACAGCATTTGGTGCAAACACAGACTTACTGTTTGCAAGCTCAACTTCCCATAGAAGTGAGCAAATGCTCTTCCCCCTGCCCCCCTCTCAGTTTTAAGGAGATTTTGAGAGTCTTTCCCCCTTTGCTCTAAACATCACAGACAAATCATGTGCTCCAATTAGTGCTGATATTGGTGCTTATTTCTCTAAGTAAACAAAGCACAATGTTGGGAGTTTCTTGCTTTGTTGGAAATCCCATCCTTCTGAGTTACTTTTTTTTTTGTGGGTAGTGTCCTCATGATTTCTGTCTCTGTCTCTCTCTCCCCTCCCCTCTCTATCCCCAAATTTATATTCAATACAATTACAGTATAGAAGTTCTTCAAAAATCCCTTGCTTGGTTTGTCATCCCTTCAGAAGAGGTTTGAATGCAACTCTTACACAAGACCGTGAGTTATCTGTGTATTTAAGTGGGTCTTGCATTTGTTTTTTTAGAAAGAAAGTATTAAAAAAAGTTTTCTTGGGAGGTGGGACAAATGCATGTTTTGTTAACATTTACAAGATTACAAGAAGGTAATCAAGGTAATTGCTGCTTATAAATGTGTAGTATAAAATGTGTAGTATAAAAGCAGGTGTACTAGAAGAAAAGCTACTTGACTTTGAATTCCTATAAGCAATATTATTTGCAAACAGTATTACAGTGTTAGGCTTGGATGTCTTTTTTTACCTTGAGGACATGGGCTGTTTGAAGGTGGATTTGTCAGTGGAAACAAGCCGGAACTATGCAGGAGAGGGGAATAAGTCTTACTCTGAAAAATACCTCCTTGGCACTGATGAAGTTGTAGCTGGATTTATGTTTGAAGTCTTGTTCTAAGTTTTATATCCTTGAGGGTTTTTTCATAGGTGTTTGCTGAAGGACTAGTTACTGTTTGTTTTTTTGTTTTTTTCTTTCTGAAGCAGCTAAGTGGATTGTCAAGTTGTCTTGGAAAAAAACCCACAATAACTCATCAGAAGATGTTTCACATTTTTCAGTATCAGCCTTTAAGACTAATAACCCAAAACAGTCTTTCTAGCGTGTGTTTAAAACTGATGCTTTCAAGACCTGTTGCATTTGCACAGATATGGAAGTCATGGTTATCAAGTCATTCTCTTCTTGGAAAGAAAAATATTATCCTGATGGGACCTCCAGGTGCTGGGAAAACAACAGTTGGGAGAATAGTAGGCCAGAAACTGGATTGCCCTGTCATAGACATAGATGACGATGTCCTTGAAACAACGTGGAATATGAGCGTGTCAGAAAAACTGCAGGATGTTGGTAATGAGGAATTTCTAGAGGAGGAAGGAAAAGCCCTGTTGAAGTTCTCAGCATCTGGAAGTATAATTTCCCTTAGCGGGTCCAATCCAATGCACGCTGCTGGCATGCAGCACATGAAGAAAAATGGAATAGTTGTATATCTGGATGTGCCCACAACAGTCATTATGAGCAGGCTGAAATCAAAGGAAATGGATCGTATAGTGGGCCTGTCTCCTGGTATTTCTCTCAAGGACATACTTCAATTTAGGAAGCAGTTCTACAAAAGGTGGTTTGACATCCGTGTTCTTTGTGGAGGGGATATTGCAGCAGAGGTTGTAGCAGAAAAGGTACTTGATGCTGTGAAGAGATACCAAGATTCAGAACTGGAAACTTTCATTTCAACAAGGTCTAGTAGGTCTGGAAGGAGTACGGAAGAAGACTCTCATAAATTCTATTTCAGTGACGTTGTTACTCAGGGCTTAGCCCTTGATGGAGGACTCTTTGTTCCTGAGAGAGGACTTCCAAAATTCACTGCTGAAGAATGGCAAGGTCTGATAGAAGCAACTTATGCTGAAAGAGCCCAGGTGATACTAGAAAGATGCATACATCCTGATGATATTCCTGCTTCTAAGCTGGCAGAAATTATTGAAACTGCATATGGAGAAAACTTCAGTTGTTCTAAAATTGCCCCAGTTAGGCATCTGGCAGGAAACCAGTTCCTTCTTGAGTTATTTCATGGACCAACAGCATCGTTTAAAGATTTTGCATTACAGTTGATGCCACATTTATTTGCCTACTGCATTCCCAGAAGTTGCAATTACTTGATTCTGGTAGCTACTTCTGGGGACACAGGGAGTGCTGTTCTAGATGGTTTTAGTCGTCTCCATGACACTGACAAACAGAGAATTGCTCTGGTGAATTTTTTTCCTGAGGATGGAGTAAGCCCAATTCAAAAATCACAAATGATTGGCTGTCAGAAAGAAAATGCTTGGTCAGTGGGTGTCAAATCTGATTTTGATTTTTGCCAGACAGCTATAAAGCAAATCTTTACTAACTCTGATTTTACTGGCTTTCTTACAGTAGAATATGGAACAGCTTTAGCTGCAGCAAACTCCATAAACTGGGCACGACTGCTTCCTCAGATAGTTTATCATGCCTCTGCATACCTTGATCTTGTTCATCAAGGTATTATTTCTTTTGGAAGCCCTGTAGATATTTGCATTCCTACGGGAAACTTTGGCAACATGTTAGCTGCTCTCTATGCTAAAATGATGGGCATTCCTATTAGAAAATGTATTTGTGCTTCCAATGAAAACAATGTTTTGACTGACTTCATAAGAACAGGTGTTTATGATTTGAGGGGAAGAAAATTAGTTTCCACTTTTTCACCAGCAGTAGATATTTTGAAGTCCTCCAATCTTGAGCGATACTTACACCTGATTGTTAATGAAGATGGAAAACTGGTGACAAAATTATTTAATCAGCTGGAAAATCAGGGCCACTTCCAGCTGCAGAAAGATCTACTTGGAAAGCTTCAACAGGACTTAGTGGCTGGCTGGTGCTCTCATGAAGACTGCCTGGCTGCCATTCACTCTGTGTACAGTACTACAGGATATATTTTGGATACACACACAGCTGTAGCTAAAGTAGTTGCAGATCGATTACAAGATAGAACTTGCCCAATTATTATTTCATCTACAGCTCATTATTCTAAGTTTGCACCTGCTATCTTGAGGGCCTTGAGGATTGCAGAAATAAACCAGAATCCATTAAGTCAGCTACACCTGCTGAGTTCTTACAGTGCTCTGCCTCCAATCCACTGGGGCCTATTAGAGACCCTGAAAAAGACAGGAAATGGGGATCACCAGGTCTGTGCTGCTGATATGACTGCACTGATGTCCCATATAGAAACCTTAATTCAAAATCATTTTATGAAAGTTTTTTGAGCAACTGATCCAATGTCCACAATTGTAATACCTTCTTAACAAGCTGCATGTTTTACTAAAGCCATTGTTCATCTGGCCTGTGTCCAGTCCACAGCTTATCACACAGTTTTAGATTCAGTTGTCGAGCTTTCAACAGTATTTGTAAGTAATGTGTGAGATTTCTAGTGGTGGTGAAAGGTTGTGAATCGAGAGTGTAAAACTGTTAAGAGGAAGAGCATTTTGCGGATCACACACAGTAGAGAAGCCAGTACTGCTGGCTTTCCTTGGCAGTGCTGTCTGCTTCACAAGCCTGAAGGATCCTCGATGGAAGGAGGCAGATAATGAAGTCTGACCTTTCTGGAACTAATAGCTCTGGTTTTGTTGCCACAATGATGTGAACCTTTGGTCAGTGGATGTTCTAATTAAACTTCCACTCATTTCACTTAGGGCACTGAAACATAATAAGATAATAAAATGGTGTTCATATGTTACTAACGAGAGTTGATTTCACTACAAAGATTAAAGTATCCTTGTACTATTATTAATCCTTGAACCATTGACTTTTGTGATATATTACCTTCTATGTATTGTGTGGCCAGTGTCTAAGTAAAAAAATCTGATCTTTTTTTTTAATACCTTTTTCTCCCAAATATTTTCCTGTGTCAAATAGAATACCTAATTCAATATTTTTAATATATTTGAGGTGTGGCTCTTCCTCCACTGTCTTGTAGTCTTTTTCCTAGATGTTTTTTATTTGAACTTTCAACTTTAGAATCCTTTTTTAGTACTATAGGAGAATCTGCTAGTAGTAACAGCCATCTTCTTAAATAAGAATCAGACTTCACCATTTATTTGCATATGTTTTTTGTATTATGTTTTGTCTTTGAGATCATATAGCTTTTCTTGTTCTAATACTTATGTTTTCATATTTTTCATAAGTTAATTTCCTTGATGTTCTGTTCTATTCATGCTTTGCATGAATTAGCGTAAGAAATAAGCTTCCCAAATTGCTTGGCATCTCATCAAGGAAAGTGAAGGATGAATTCCAGTGTGATAGCATCAGAAGTGTTCATTATGTAACCTAAAATATATCTACGTGGTTTTGCTAATGACAGGCTCTTTGCTTTTTTTTTTTTTCCCTGAAGAAAAAATAGACTGGATTGTCCTGGGAGATCATGTGGTTATGGACAAATGTATTCTGCTAATTGAAGATTATATTTCGCAAGGACATAAACTACATTTCACACTATGAGAAATGGTAAAATGATGTATTGGAAGTTTTGAGTGGCATGCAGTTAAAGGTAAAGAGCTAAGAATCTTCAGATATAAGGACATATAGATATGGGAAGTTGTGTTTCCTACTAAGATTCAAATAATCTGGTAATTGATAACTTTTTTTTTTGCCTCTTCAGTAGGCAACATTTCCTACATTCTCTTGGGGCTTTGAACTGTTGCCGTATCTGACAGCTTCCTCTATGTGCCTGCTTGTACTTTTTGCCACACTAGAAGTGAACAAGACACCATCTAGCAAACTATTTTAAAGAATTGTCATTTCCTCCAGCGTAAGGTAAAAGTCTCAAGCATGATGTGCCTTTGCCACAGTGAATCCATACACAGTATCATTAAATGTAGCTGAGAACATGGGTGTGACACAGTAGCTTTCTAGATTCTCCCATTCTTAGATACTTTTTTAGGACCTTTCTAGTTCTTTGCTCAAACCTCATTCACTATGTCTGCAAGAACTTTGAAAAATAACTTTTTGTTTTCATGGAATTGTGAACAGACCAGGTTGGAAGTGATCTGAAAACATCCGGGCCAATCTTTTGTGACTAAGGGAGCCTAGATGAGACTATGTAGCACCCTGTCCAGTTATGTCTTAAAAACTTCCAGAGATGGAGACTCTTCCACATTGCTGGGGCGATTGTTCCAGTGATTGTGTTCTCACTGAAAAAATTTGTTTCTTATATCAAAATGAACCTTCTCCTGGTGCAGCTTCCCCCTTGTCATCTCCATATGGCTCCTTGGAAGAGAGAGCCTCCAATCTCTTCCTAACCACCACTGAAGCATTGGAAAACTGTGCTGAAGTGCCCACTGAACCTCCTCCAGTGTGGAAAGATTTGACTTACTCAGTGTCCTTGTAGGGCAGGGGAATTTTCATCATTTTCCAAACATGGCATGAGAAAGACCATGATTATGTAATTAAAAAAAAAATCCAAGTCCTGTAAGAAAAAGTTTCATAAGCATATTGCCAAGAAAGAAGCAGTGCTCGTATCAGTGTTGAGTGAACATCCACCTTGTATTTCTGTATGTTCCAGTCTGATTCTTACAGTAATTCCAAGTGGGAAAAAAATGTAATTTTTTTCTCTGGATGTGCTCCGTACAAAACCAGAATTCTAAATCTTGAAAACAGAAAAAAAAAAACCAAACAAACCAAATTGCCTGGATTGAATTACTGGGACAAGGTTTGGTTTCAGCATACAGACTTGGTGGAAATCCTGCAGTACCTAGTTCCATGGGGCTTAATTCAATTTGGCATGACAGGGCAATTTGTCACACACTGTTACAATACTTTGTGGAAACATCTTCAAAGAAGAGCTTGTCTTCTTAGAAAGTACCTGAGAGGGAAGAACTGAGATTCTAAACAAGATAAGACTAGAAGCCAACATCCTACCCTGAGATAACTCAGTGTTAGATAAACTGGTCAGAAATAAACTAGCAGGGGTTTTATTTTGGCATGACTTAATCATTATTTCAAAGTTCATGGCAGTAACCCAAGTATGATTTGAATTTCTAGTTGCTGCTTTCCTATCACATGAGCCACTATAGCAGTTGATATAAATTAAATAAGTAAAAAAATGAGCACTTGTACTTAGGTAAGGGCTTTCAACGTGGACTAAAGGTGTATAAGGGCAGTGGTTAATGAGCACATACACTATTAATAAATTTCTCAGAGTGTCTGTTAACTTCAGTAAACTATTTTTGTGCACTACATCTGCTTGTGGATCCTAGTAATGGACATTACAAAATGCTGCAGTAGTGTTGTGATCCTGGATGTACACAGTATTTGTGACCTGGTGTTAATGCTGTGTTCTCGTAGCTGTAGTGTACAGTCTTTTGTTCTGCAGGGCCTACAGGAATGGAAGGGAAAAAATTTCCAGCATGCTCAGAATAGCTGGCTGTGTGTACATAGGATAGCAATCCCCCTTTCTTCCCAGCTTAGATTTTCTTAGTGTCAGTAATATACCGTGGTTCAACAAATATTGTGCTACTGTTATAGTCCTTTTTTTCCCCACTGTCAGTATTATGAAAGATTCAAAAGGCATTAAAGACTGGGCATAAGTGCCCTTTTTGTCTTGTGTGTTCAGCGTGCAGACACTGTGCACACTGAGTGCTGCCATACGTTATTTTCTATTAACGTCTTAAGGCAAAGGTGGTGTGCCAATGGTACAGAACAGCAAATCTATATTGTGCTGGTTAGCAGGATTCTTTAAGCCATTTAGGTTTGCTGTGTACACAGTTCGTTCCTATTTGTCTAGCAGGATGTTGCAATATCAATCAACAAAATCCAGGTTGATGGAGAGTGTGAGCATGCAGAACTACACATTTCCACTGGCTTTGTTGACCCAGAGTAATAACATAGCTTTAGTTAAGCTGTTATTCTTCTGTACAGATAAATCTTTGCTGAACACTTGCTACTACATGGAAAACCTTAGGGACAAATTGAACAAATGTAAGGACAAATATAATGTCTATGTTTACACTTTTTATTTATGTGAGAAATGCTTTGTTTTGCTTACAGATGTACCAGGTGCTCATTACTTGCATTTAGTCACAGCCCTTCTTCTCAGGGTGACAGAGAGTAATGTAAGGTAAAGGATGAATAGAGCATCAGAAGATAATTTTGTGTTCTTAATATTTTATGATCTAGAAAGGATTGCTGTTTACAGTTTTGAGGTGCTGGAACATTTTATCTGATGGAACTCTACAGGGAAGATTCTTGTTGTTCAAAAGGTCAGCTTTGCTTTCAAGGACATCAAGAACAGACATTGCTATTAAGTATATCATGTTTGGCATACCTGAAATACACATTACTCATTTGTATCCACTGTATTTTTTTCTAAATAAATACTGCAGGATCCACACTATAGCACTTTCTTTGCAAATATGTTTGTAAATCCTTATCAATCTGCTATGAAGAAAATCTACTAAAATGAGTGGTTTTCGGAGTTTGATATTCTTAAGTCATGAAAGATGTGTTCCATCCTGTGTTTCCTTGAAAATTAGGGGTATAGTTGATGACAATGTCGTAATTCACTGCTAAGACTAAGGTTTTAGTGAGATAATCTGCATCATTCTGGAAGGAAGTATGTATAGAAAAAGAAACACAGATCAAAACCAGCAAATGTCTAAACACTCTGTTTACATTGCACCACAGACTTGTCCAGTGCTGCATGCAAAGCCTGTATTCTGAGGATTAGTATGGAAAAGCAAATCTCTGACTGTTTAATGTTTCTTATTCATGTTTAGTTCAGTGGAGAGATGAGCTAGTTGTCTGTTAGCTGTTGTGAAGCAACTTTGGTACACTTCTAATATCATTTCAGGATCATGGGCTTAAAAATTACTTGAATGGTTTAAACAGCAATGAGCAGTTAATGTCAGAGAATTAATGTGAATGGACCATTGATTCTGAACATGTATTAGCAGCTTAAGGAGGATTTAAATGTCACTGTGTTTTTTCACAGCAGTTACAATGTGCTCAGCTTGCTTATGAGAACTGGGAAGCTGGTGCTTCAGATTTTTCAGAATGTAGCAATCTAAAAGATGACTCTTGCTCTCCAGTTTAGCTAAAACTTTTGAAGATCTCCTAGACATAGATCTGTTTGTCCCTTTTACTCGAGAAGACTTTATTCCCTGATAAATGTTTAAAATGCTGTCTGGCCTCTTTCTTGACTGTATAGGAAAATTATTTAGCAGAGTTAAGAAAACACCTGATTTACTTGCTTATGTACAGTATCTTATAGAATTTAACCAAGGAGAGCATCCACAGTGTGTTCCTTGTGCAACATAGGAACACATTTTTCATAAAAAGTGTATCTCAAGTTTCATGAAATCAGTTACATAGCACCAGCATTGTTACTCCAGCATTTTATTTAGATATTTTGTCACTGAGATTTGGAATAGACTTAGATTTTCAAATAGTTTATTTTATTTTAAAGAAGTTATTGTTATAGAAACATGCAAGGTATCACCCCCAAATTTAAAATTCATCATGACAATAATTGAGTCAAGCCCAAAACACCTTGAAATGTAAATCAGAAAGGAATGACTGAACAGATTTGTTATGTGCATTCACACAGGATTTGGCTCTTAACCATGAGTTTATTAAGAACATAGGAGGAAATAAAGTAATGATTGTTCAAATCTACAAATGCCACGAAACTTAAATACTAAGGAGCCACTTAATCAGAGCAAGATTAATTGCCTGGTTAGGAGCTGTAAGCAATTTGCATTTCATTCTGGCCTAAAGCAGACCTGTGTTTTTCGGACCATAGAGGTTTGAGAACATACTTAACAAGTTGAACAATTTGTGGTAGGAAGTGCTGACTTTGAATAGTGTCTGGAAATGTGCATTCTCAACTGAACACAGATTTTCAGCATGCCTTGTGGTCAAAAGGACCAGTGAGATCCTGAGGTTAGAAATGGGAATACTGTCAGGGAAGTAGTACTACTGTCTGTATTTGACTTTGGTGTAACCTTTTGGAAGAATATTATGCCAAATTTCAGTAGTCACAATTTTCAGTAATGCTGGGAAGTTGGACAGAAAAGTCATGAGAGTGATAAAAGTATTAAAAAGAAGCACTGGCATGAGAGTCTCAACAAACAGAATCTGCTTAGTTTAGTGAAAGAAGAATCAGCCTAGATGAATCCTCTTTGGAGAAAAATTGATAATAATGAACTGTTCCACCTAACAGAGAAAGATCCAGCAAGTCTAAGCAGAAGTCGGACATGTTACAAAAAGAGATAAAGGTACGTAACCGAACAGTAAGGTATCCCTAGTCTGGACATATTATATGATTTCCTGAAAAAATGTGATTTGATAGAAAGAGGACTAATTCAGACAAGTCAGACCCATGTTACACAAGAGGTCAAACCAAACAATCACAAGTCGTGTTTGGCTGCCCCAGGAGTAACTTGCCTGTTAACAAAAGCATGAACAGCATTTCACAGAGGTTTGAGAGCTAGAGATTGTGAACTAATTTCAGTTCTGCTGTTGTGTGATCAGTACACAGAGGAAGTTGTGTGCTAAATAGCCTACTGGATATGTTTAGCCTTGTTCTTTCTGTCTCCAGAGAATTGCAAATGGACTACTAATGCACACCCTGACTTGACTCATGGCTATTAGGATATGCCTCATTAGTTTTAAATTTCATTATACAATTCGCCTTGTGATGGTTTGGGCTATATATACTTTCATTATGAAAATGAGGTGAACAGCACAGGAGGAAAGTGTCTGTGTAAATGTCAGCTTTATTGAATGTAGCTAATTATTATTTATTTTTCCAAACTTTTTAAAGTTAGAGATCTTTTAAAATTTATTAGATATTTTTGGACCCCTTTTCTCTCTGCTTTTACAAGCAACTTGCAATCCAATGGCCATTTTCAATTAATTTTCAGCTCAGAACAAGATTTATATGACAAATGGGAAAATCCAATGCTTCCTTTTTGTGGTTAAACTTGAACTTTTATATACCAGTTAAAGCTTAGAGAAGGTAAAATGTACTCACAGGTTCTGCTCTAGCAATGTATTTTGATTAAAACGTATTTGCTGGCGATTGTATCACGAACTCAGACCGGCAGGGAATCTGAATCGTTTCTTCAAAGGAGTGAGTCGGTTTTATACACTTTTCTAAGGCACAGGATTTCCTCATATGGCATGACCTATCCCGTATTGCCACATCAGCAACACACTTCCTAAATGTCCTCCTATGGGATGGTCACTCACTGTTCACTCGTCCGTCAGCTCCTGGCAGGCTCCTCTCCGTAGGGGTCTGCCGTGTGACGCCTCTTTCCCCAGGGTCCGGTAGAGACAAGCCTCTGTGTGCCACCATGTGCTCCTTTGTGCTGCCATGTGCCTCTGCAGGCAGGTTTTACAGCTCACAACCTAATTCTCTAATTCCCCATAATTCCCCCTTTTCTGTTTTATACAAATAAAAATTATGACAGTTATTAAACAGGTAGAACTTTGAGAAACAACATGAAGTTGTCTAAAGCTTTTACTATCACTCAGAGTCTGCAGCTGCTGGAAGGTCTTGTTGAATCTAGAGAAGACTTAGAAAGTCTTTCTTAGGCAAGACTTTTAAGTTTACTTTGAAAGAGGGTCCAGCTTTTGTAAGCTCAAATTAGCAAGTCAAAATGACTTGACTACACTTTTAGGGCAGAAACCCTTGGGTCTGATGGTATAAATCCCTAGTCAGCCAAGGCTAGGGCTTGGCCAGAGCCTTAAGCCTTGACTGAGAGGGTTTCTCAAAAATACTTATAAAATTGCTTAAAAACTTTAGTAATATCATTCTGAATGTGATTGAAAAATTAAGAACGTATAAAATTTTTTACAGTCTTTTGCGGGGGGTACACTCCATCTCTGCATTCCCCCTTTTCTGTTCTAACAATATGTAACACGAACATCTTTCAATTTACCCAATTCAGGAAAATATGGAACATAACATGCAGTTTTCTTACTATGAACAATAAAATAATACATCTAATACAACAAGTGTGCACCAAGTAAAAATAAGCAAGGTAATATCATTAACTGCTTAAATACTTCACTGTTTCACAGAATATATATAAATCTAGGCTTTGGACATTACAATTATAATAACATTAACTTTTAAAGTGGTTTCAAAAGGTTTCAAAAGGTAACAAGTCTAATTCTTGCTTTAAAAAATAGCTTACAAATCATAATTATTTTCTATCACAAAAATCAATCAGAACAATGCAGGGTGTCACAAGGTGGCGTGGTAAAAAAAAGCATTAGCTTGCAGCTGCTCTTGCACAAGCTGGTGCAAATGCTGAATGCTGCAGGCTCCCCCACCCCCGAGGAGGGGGCAGGAGACAGGAGCCCGGTTGTAGCGGCTTGAGCCTGGCTGTCCGTGTGGGTACCCCTGGCCACGTGAGCCCCGCTGGCTGTGCGGGCCTGGGTGGCCGCGCAGCTCTGCAGAGGTCCTCTGGCGGCCGGCCGAGGTCCGCCAGCCCATCTCTTCACTTCTTACATGCAGAGAGCCGCCCATGGCCCCCGCCTTGTGCTGAGCAGAGCTGCAGCCCCGCCAGCTTTCAGCGCCGCTGATCCCGCCCATCCACGGTGTGGGGGCGGCCTCCGGGCGCGGCCGCCACGCGACTTTGCCGTGTGCTCGCCAGCGCTGTGCGGCCCCGCCAGGCGCTTGCCGGCCTGTGCCCTCTGCTGCCGCGCGCTCGCGTTCTCCCCTGCCGCATCTGCCGCTGCTGCACTTCCGCAGAGGGCAGAGACATAACGTGGTACCAGGCATTATCGCTGGCCAGTGTTCCTGCTGCTTGCAGCAGCACTTCAAGTCCCATGGGGCTCACCGACGGACGCACAGATAGGCTTATAATGAATTCCTCACACGGGGCACCATTTGCTGGCGATTGAATCTTGGACCCAGACCCACAGGGAATCTGAATCTTTTATTCAAAGGAGTGAGTTGGTTTTATACACTTTTCTAAGACACAGTATTTCCTTATATGGCGTGATCTATCCCATGTTGCCACATCACCAACACACTTTCTCAATGTCCTCCTATGGGGTGGTGACTCGCTGTTCACTTGTCTGTCAGCTGCCAGCAGGCTCCTCTCTATAGGGCTCTGCCGTGTGACACCTCCTCCCCCAGGGCCCGGTGGAGACAAGCCTTTGTGTGCCGCCATGTGCTCCTTTGTTCTGCCATGTGCCTCTGCAGGCAGGTTTTACAGCTCACAACCTAATTCTCTAATTCCCCATACATATTTTCTTTACATTTTAAACTAATTCACTAAATTATATCTAAATAGAGCAGGCATTTAGGGGACTTTTTTACTAAGTATCTGTGGCAATCTGATTCTGTTTAAAATGGTAATAAATGCATCCCATCTCATAATGAAACCAGTGCTCCCTGCATAATTAATTTGCATTTTATACAGATGAGGATGGGAAAGCCATGTTCACAGTAGTTTTCAACCAGAAAGGTTAATAAAAGGATTCTATGCAGTTCTGAAACATCGCACAAGCGGCTCATTTCTGCAAAACCAGTATTTTGCAAGTGAAAGTTTTAGTGAAATTTACCTGGAATCGTTGTTCCATACAGCTCTTATCCACAAGGTGGCATTCCTAACGGGGGTTTGCTAGACATGGTCATTTCTTGCAGTTTTTGAAGGGCTGTAAGTGAAAGGCAGTCATAAGCATTTGTAATATTATACAAGCTTTTTATGTTTTCATTTTTATAAAGTGTAATTAAGAGTAATTAAAGTCAGAAACCTTAATGATAATTAGATCAGTACTCATTGATTGTGGAGTATCCAGAAATATGTGATGGTTCCAGGTTAACAAAACAACACATTCATTCATGGCATTATATGCTACTAGAGACTTTTCAGCGGTAAATCTGGAATCAATTTTGCTTTAATGAAAGAGTCTAAAATAATAATTTAAAAATTCTCTAAATCAAGAGCACAAATAATACCTAGGTCTTGTATGCAAACCTCAGTGTTTGGTGTTTTGAAAATGATGTGGCATATGGGGAGCTTGTAGTGAGTTCTGGGTTAAGGAAGGGGAGATAGTGTTCTTGGGAAAAAGCTGCATAGATTATGTCTTACTCTGCAGGGGAGGCTTTTTCATAGTTTCATGTTACAATGACCAAGCAACTTATTTTCATATGCCTGTCATCCAGGCTGATAACTGAGCCCGCAGGCAGTTCTGCTTTTCTTCAGGCTTTGTATCATTTTCAGTTTCTTGTAATCTTTGTATGCTAAATTCAAATGCCTTGTTATTCTTTTTCTTTAAATACAAGTTTGAAGGGAGTATAATACAGCCTGCTAAACCAATACAAGTGCACTAGATTTTATATAACAGGGACATGCATATTGTACTTTTCTCTCCTGTGGTTAAGGTCTTGATCTTACTTTGCTTCTTTTGCTGACTCTGTAAGATCAGACCTGAGCTAAATAATCATTTATATTTCCATTCTAGCTTGTGCCCTACTTGCATTTTGGTTTGCAAAAAAAAGACATAACCTAAAGTTTGCGCTTAAACTGTAATCCAGTGAAAATTGGAATTTTTTCCAGGTCTATTTCAAGTCAACAGAAAGGAATATGAGTAGATTTTTGTTTGTTTGATGTATTGTTTTGTGGTAGCAAAACTTCTGTGGAGTCTTTCCTAACGCTTAATTCCTGCTAATTCCTCTGCTCCCTGTGCCGACTCCCACCGATGCCTCAGCCCTCTGGGTTTGGTTCCTGTCACTTAACGCAGCTGAAAGGACAGAGCAGCGGCTGCATCCACGGCTGACACTAATGACAGTCATTGCTGAGTTAGTGGGCACTACTTTGACATTAAGCAGATGTTCTTTTTCCTAACATGCTGTTGTACCTCTATCATCTCTCAAAGATGAGTCTGCGAAATAAAATACGAATTCCTATTTACTGAAAGCAGTTGTCAGTCAAAAAAAACCCCACTTTCAGAATATTTAAGATGGTAGAACCTACCTGCTTGTTGAATCTGGCAAGCACTGTAGAAGCAAACCTTCTGAGTTGGTAGTATCTTGTGCTGACTACCAGTAAAATTTGAGGGCCTGAACATCTACCACATGCTACAAATTTTAAAGAAATGTGGTGAAAATTACTATTTCCAGGATGTGGAAATGGCTGGACAAAGAAAGTTATACATAACAATTATGAAGCATTAATGAGGAAGAAAATTATTTGTTGTTGTTGCCTTTCAGGTTAAGCTACACACTGAATTTTCATTACAGTAGTTAGGTGTAGCAGTAGGTGAGTAGATGGAGGCAACATTCTTCTGAGAAGAGCAAGAAGTCCCACAGGGGAGGTTTAGGAAAAACAAATGTACGAAAAAACAAATGGAAAGAAACATTCTCCGCTCTGATGGCTGCCATGTGGAAAGGGCTTATTGTGAAGGGCGGTCTGTAGATAGAACTGTACACAGCTATACAAGGGAACAGGTTAGTCAAGGTAATGGCAGGGTTCAGGGTCCCCAAAAATGCTGTAATGTGTAGGGTGTGATGGACCATCAGCAGGAGAAATCAGTAGTCTGGAGCATCGCTGATGTTGCTTCTGGGACATCTCATGATGTTGGATCAGATGGATATGTACTCCAACTCCCAGAAATGGGGGAAAGAAATTATGCTAAATTTGTCCTTTTGCCTGAGGGTCTCTCAGTTATGTGACAGGGATGATAAGTTCATATAAACAAGCACTTGCAGGTAACACTGTCGGAAAAAATGGCTGTACTGACTGTAGACAAATAATAGTCCTGATACTTCATGATGGATCTGGAAATTACTTTGCTAGTACAAAGCACGTCAGGGGCTAATTTGATGTGGTTTATTGCTTGCAAGAGGTGGATTATAAATGTTTGGAATTGCATCTTATGTAACTGCTGGTGGATAAGCATAGGTATGAGTAAGTGTGAACTGGGAAAGGAAAATTTGATACTGGGAACTCTAACCGCAAGTATTATCACTTCCTATATGTAACAAACTTATGCCTAGGGCAAGGAAGCACAATTACTGACAAGCTGTGTTTGCTCATGCAGGTGATTGTATTGCTGTAAGTGATGTATCACTCTGGATTACATTTTTTGATGAAAGACTTTTCTGGAATGATCGTACTCCAAAGAAACTTTGGAGTTGTTTGCCTTCAATAGATGACCAGGTCTGCCTTTTGAAAATGTTAAATTTGTAAAGTACTTCCCTGGGGGTTTTAAATTGGTGGAAGACAAAGGGTCATTATTCAACATGGAGGTTTGCTTCCTCAAGTTAGTCACATAATCTCTTTCAGTCTCTCCCTTTGACTTCCTCAGTCTCAGAAATCTACAACTACGTATTTTAGAAAACTATCAGATACTTAAATATTTAATATACTTCCAAATTGTATGGTTTTACTTTATCTGTTATCAAAAGAATATGCTGGATTCTCTGAAATTATATTGGGTGCTGAAGATACACTGATGATTTCTGAAAACAGAAAAACTGTCCTCACTTCTTTTACAAAAGGCAAAACGATGTTACATTTTCAAACTGTTAAATCTAGCTTTTAAGTCCTGATTCCAGGAAGTGTGCAGCACCTGAATTGCCAACATCTTTGTTCATTGTGCTCCTGGGTCACTAATGGTAAAGTTCTTACTTTCTTATGCATTTCTATTATTGTGAAAAGAGATAGTTTTACGTCTAGATACCTTTCTTCTCAGAGGGATCTGAATGCAAAATAGAGTTATCCACTGTGTTACTTTGTCCTGACACTAGAATTACTTTACTAAAGACAAATCAAACCTAATACCCAGTCAACCCCTGTTCAAAATACAGTGATGAAGCTGAGCCAGAAGATACTGAGTGCAAAGTGAACTTTTCAGTACTGTATAGAGCCAGTATAAAAGCTAGTTGAAAACTACTTCACAAACTACTAAGATCTCTGTAGTGCCCAATATCAAACAAATTGTTACTCATTTCTGCAAGGCACAGCTGACAGCTGGTGGAAGAAATATAAATCACTTTTTAAAAAAATCCGTCCAAAGTAAAATTTGCCTTCTGTGAGCACTTAGCTTGTTGTGCTAAGCCTCAGGGTGAAGAGTGGATCTCCCATGTCCCGTGGTGGTGGCTCTTCGGTCAGTTCAGGGACAGCAGAAGCATCATCTTCATTTATGAGGTTTTTTCCCTTGTATTAATTGCATGATCTGCTTCATAAATCAACTTACATTTAAATGGAACAGCTTAAAAGTAATTGTGCAGCTGAGCAACTGATGAGTTATTGTGCCTTATGGCTGTGTGGGTAAGGACCAAAAAGACAAAAATTGGTCTCTTTAACCTCCAATGTCCCTTAACTCTCCTCCAATGAGTTTCCTGTCACTTTAATTTAAGATGTATTTTGATCACCTTATGAAAGCAATTCTATGATGCATGTATCTCCAGTTCCCCAGAAACAATTGGCCAGTCCTGTGTTCCTAAATTCCCTTCTGTATATTGCCTTTCCTTTTTCCTTTTTTGATAGCTGTAATAGATGTTGTTAGGGATGATGCTGTGTGTAGATCTGGTTTTAGAGGATAGACAGAAGAAATAAACAATATTTGGAGTGTCATTGAGACCACCTTGGTAATTTTTTTTTGCTTGCAAAGCAGATGTCTCTGTTATGCACTCAAATTCTTCACCACCACCCATTATCATAAAGTCTTTTTAGCATAACTATTTTTTAATTCTCTAAGCTTTTTCATGGCACAATTTAAAATCAGTCTTTGTAGGATAAATTTCAGTTTATATTACAACTCAAAATACAAGAATCATAATTTTTTTTTTTAAATCTTGTAATAAGAATTTTGCAGTTAATGTAATTAAGTTCCTTTCAGGCTAATACTTGGGCTGCAAATCAAGAGTTTTATTTTCCTTTTGCAATCAGGTACCCTTTGAAATGTTCACACTTAAGTTCTGTGAACTGTGTTGTCATTCTGTGTTGTGACACTGTTGTCACTCTACTTCTGTCAGCAGGATTTTAAAAACTGCCATGAGTTCTGACTAGAAGGAAAAGTGTATGTATGCAACAATTTTCAGTGGAAAGGAAAACTAGAAGACATTATTTTGTTATTATAACTTCACCTAAGAGGAGAAGAGGTGCATATGTATGTGTGTGGATATTTGATAAGTTTATATCTTTCTCAGAAAGCTTCAAAGTCATGATTTTTGCAACACTTCAACTTGATATGGAGATGCTGGGGTTTTTTTCCCCCACCTTACTCCTACCCAAATTCATTAGTGAATGACACAAAAATTTTAAAAATCAGACTTCACTATGTAGAAAGTAAAAAATGGTGGGGAGAAAGAGCAGCAAAAATCAGATCCAGTGAAGACTCAGAAGCTGGATGCAATTCTGCTGAGTATCTGTAATTTAAAGCCCAAGACTGAAATTCTGACCACTTAAACAAGTCCTTTAACCATGGCCATGACTAAGGCTTCCCCTAGCCTTAAGATCCTACTATAAAAGTGGAGCTGTTGTTTTCTTGAGAGATTTGTGTACATGCCTGCTGCAGTGAGGCTAGGTACCACGGAAACAGCTTTTGCGGGAGGGGCAGGGGCGGTGCTGAGAGGAGTGGTTCTACTTCTTGTCTGGCAATAATTCTGAGCTAAAAGAGGAAGAAAGCATTAAAATTTTTATTTAAACCCTCAAAAATTGTGTTTAACATGGAATGAGCATTTATAGTTTAGCAGTCTGTTTATCTGAGACTGTATGATTTTATGTATATGCACATGTATATATAATGTACATGTATACAGATTGTATATGTATTTCAGTTTGTTGTGTGCATGGAATATCATGCTCACTGGATCATTGTGACCCATCTTGACTGATACATCTCAGATCATGTGCTGAAAGAGATGTGCATCCCCGTGAAGGAAGAGATGTGCATCCCTGTGGGTACCAGTCTCCTGCATCATCACATCCAGATGGGATCTGGCCGATGCAGTTGTCCTTCCTACTCAATGTGAGTTTGATGTCACAGAGGGACCACACAACTTCCCTGAGCTGTGCTGTCAGGTTCAGGGCATCCGCAGCCCAGGGCTCCAGCTGGCCTTGACCCTTGGCTGGTTTTGTGCAGCTCCGTTGCCTGACCCTGGTTCACCATCACTGAGGAAGCTGTCGCTGAGCTCTGAGAGTTTGTAAACTGAAACCATGCAAGATAAGAAAAGTAAAACCAGGCAGAACTGAGTGTGCTGAGCTGGGAACACTCTCAGGGATTGGGCACAAATACTGGTGGGGAATCTAAAAATCTGAGGGAGAAAGCAAAGACTTAGAAGATGGCATCTTTGCAACTATGAGGACTTGAACTGATTTACTGGAGTATTTTGACATGAATGAAAGACCTTTCTTATTAAAGTATGCAACACCAATAAAAAGCAACAGAAACCACTTTGTATGCTTTTCTCTTTTTTCCCCCTCTCCCTTTTCCTCTTCCATATGGATCTTCATCTCATCAGCTCCCTCCTGACCCATCTGAAGGATGCTTCTCTGATCAGCCTCTGGTCAAAAGTGCCTCTTGATACCCTTTACTGCTTTCATTTCGCTCTGTGAATCATACATCCCTGAAGGCACCCTTGGCATGTGGTACTGTTCTCTCACTGCTCTTGACCCCAATGTCCACACTGGCATGGTGTGGTGGCCCTGAAGCTCTGCAGTGACCATCCATCCCCCTGGCTACCCACAGAGATACCCAGCTTGACAGCAGGGCTGGAGGAGGAAGAACAACATTCTCAGCCCTGATGTGAGTGTCTGGGGTCAGGGTAGGGACTAGGGGCCCAAAACGTTCTGCACTATTGCTTATACAAGCACCCAGGTGAAAATAACTCTGGTTTCTAATCACAGCAGTCACCAGGGCTGCTGAGCCCAGGCAGAGGTTCCCCACCTTGCTGTCGCAGCCAAAGCCAGCAGCTGTCTCCAGAAGCACACTACATTTATACATGGCAGACTCTGCTGCCTGCAGATCCCTCTGATTAAAGAAATCATCTCATTTTGGGAGTGTCTAGTAGCCTTCATAGGCTTCATGTTTGGATGTACTATTTGTATAGATGGCATTGAGATGCAGCCAAAGCCATACTGAACTTCTGTTGGTTTTCACATAGACATGGAAGAAATATGTGTGTGCCTTCTGGCATGTGCTCTGCAACTCCTCAGACCAAACTGGAGATGCTGCATCTCCTTATCTCTCATGTCCTTCAGACCAGGCTCCTTTCTACCTGCACTGTGTATCTTGATGCCAGTCTCTTCATCTCACTTCTGATGGCAGGTAATTAAGCAAGGAGAAGGGCATTGGACAAGACAGACGACCTGGACGGTTTAAGCTGGACTGCAAGTATACCTGGATTCCATACATTTTAATGTGAGGAGGTTTTTGTTTGCTTGGGTTTGTTATTTGTTGATTGTTTTCTTTGTTTGTTTTTAAATGAAGATGCTAACATAAAATGTTTGGCAATTTAGCTGTCCCTGAAATGTCAGTTCTGAGGACCAGATTTGGAATGGGATTTATCTCTGATTTTGTTAGAGTATCCATTCTGGCACAGAGTGGAAGTTGCATTTGATTCACTAGTTGCAATCAGACCCATCAATACCAATATCAATCAGTTTTTTATTATTTCATATCCACATTGTGTAGATTTCAGCTGTAGCTTCAAATGCATGAACAATGCTTGCTATTTGCCAGCTGATAATTGAAGAAAAACCTTAGCAGTTGGAAATAGTAAAATTCAGAGAAATTGAAGATTTGATTTGGTAATTAAAGTGGTTAAGAAATTCCTTCAGTGTATTCTTAACTAAAGAGAGGAATAAACAAGTGATGGAGAATCAACCAAGAGGCAGGGGCAGAAGACAGGAAAGTGGCTGTAATGTTAAGAAGGAAGTTCATAACTCATTAATGTAGGAGAATTATTTGAAGATATTAATGTTATGGTGTACAAGGGAAGAGCAATAGCTTTCTAGAGCTTTTGGCAAAATTTCAGATGAGAGTACAGTGGCTGCAAATAAATGGAAGGTTTTTCATTAGTTTCATAATTAAGCAAAAAGCAAGGGGGAAAAAGGTAGCTGTAAAAAGGAGCTTCTTTTAACTGGAAAAAAATTACAGATTACAGTTACGTTGAAAGCTGTTTATTACAGAGAAAGATATGGCCTCAATCTGGCCTACAAACTTTGTACTTGGATGATTTTCCGTACAACAAAAACCCCACGCATGTTAACTGCAAAGTAGCAGTGAGACATGATACCATTGAGAGGTCTCCAAAGCTACAAAGTGTGAACTAGATATAGACAAAATATAAAAATATATCCAGTGAACTAAACTGCCCATGTGGTTAAATCACTTGGGAACCTGGAGAAGTAGGATTTCATACACAAGAAAGAGACAAAGGTGCTGAGGAGAAAGAAAGGCTTCCTAGTCACACTGTGAGCTTCTGCTCTGTAGAAACCGCTGCTGCCCAAACTCTTCTGAGGAAACCAGTCTCTGTTTGGTGTAAGCTGAAGGCAGAAATATTATTGCACAGTGTACAACAGCATTTACTTTTGGGCATTTGCGAAACAGGCAAAAGATACATTTTGGAGAGAGACTCACAGCAGTCTATCAACTGGAAAATAAATTATCCTCTTCTGCAGCCTACTCCATTATTCCCCACTGCCCTTAGCTGCCTCCTCTGAACTTGGATTCACTGCATTTCCAGGCACATCTGAGCTTAGAGAACATATTATGTAGCACAAGGGAGAGCAGGTGGTCCTGTGCAGCCCTGTTTGTGTTCAGCCTAATCTGAAAGATTGGCTTTTGGAGGAGGGGCAGAGATCTGGGGGGCAATATATGCAATTCATCATCACTCTTTTCACTGACTGTGAGAAACTGCTACACCTGCTGCTCTGCTTCAGATGGGCTTTGAAATACTGGCAGACTGAAGGACATATGAGTTTTTCTTTCATGATAACAAAAATAAGCACTTTGTTCTGGTATCTGTAAAGCTGAGGCAGTTTCCTACAAGCAGCGATAATTTGAGAGCAGCTTCTGGCTTGCAGTTGATACATAAACAAGTATTTTTGGAAGTGCTGGTTGCTTTTATTATTAAAAAAAAAAAAAAAAAGAAAATCACTGCTAATTTTCAGTTTGCTGAGTCTTTTAAAACATAATTTCCAAAAGAAGCACTTTGAATTATCAGGCAGAAGGAAAATAACTCATTGCTGTGAGAGAAAATCAGCAGTGCTTAGTATGAAGTAACTACTAGAAATCATTGTGCTCTCAGGAGGAGTCTGGGTGCCTTTATGCCACAAAAAGTTCAAACAATGTTCAGCTGTGATCCAGAACCCAGAATAATGATGCAAAGCAAATGTCCACTGATGTACACAACCTGTCCAAGGGGAATCTGAGTGTGTTAGAGGGCTGGTAAGATGCCTAAAACCAAAGTGCTGGTATGGGTGCCCTGATGGGAAAAAGACCCAACACACAGTAGCTCAGAATCTGTGTTGGAAGGTGCAAGCTGTGAATGCATTTTCTGTGTTTGCCAGGCACTTCTAGAGAAAGCTGGGAAAATTCACTCCTGATTCATGAGAGGTTTTCACAAATCTGCAGATACCAGGCCTGAGTTTGAGGTCCAGGAGAGGCCACGTGCCGCCTGTGTGGCTGTTGGGGGAGCAAAACCAATGCGTCCTTCCCCGTGTGGAAATTGGGGAACTCAGCTGCCCTGCCGAGGGTGTCATGCCCAAGGTGAGGGCAGGGCTCTGGGTCCTGCTTTCCAGCACTGCCAGTGTTGGCTGCCCCATCCCATTCTGCCTGCACCATCCTGTCCTGGCCCACTTCACCCTCTTCCCTTGCTGCAATTCCACAGCTGCCTGGTACCACTCCCTGCAGCAAGTGTTTGTACCTGCACTGCTGAGAGCCCTGGAGCTGACTTGGGCATTTAGGGAAGGCAAAACCAGATATGCTAACAGTGCATATAGATAAGATAATATTTTGTTTGGAAAAAAAAACTGAATACAGTTTCCAAACAGCATTTAAAAATGGATTGCAAGAAGAAGCTGAACTTCTCTTGTAAATAATAAAAATTACAAATTGTCCATTGTAAATACAACCTGTGGCTTCATTGAAGTTCATTTATTTAAGCAGGTTATGAATTATTCTAGTTTTGTTCATCACCTGGTTATGTGACTGTGTAACATTAGCATCTACATCTGTATGGGAGTAGTATTACTGTACGTCTTTGAAGACCCTGGAATTTCAGAATAAAGGGTTTAATTAAGTGTTCGATTTTACTTTATGGAAACTCTGCAACCTGATTCATTTCAAGTGAATAACAAAAGTGCCATGGAGACCAGTGGTAGCAAGACTGGATTATTGCAAAATGCAGGCTTAAAATTATTTAATATTTATTAACTTTAAAACAATTATCCATGACATTCCCTCTTAACCTTTTCATTATTGTTTTACACAGCCTAAAATAGCTACCCAAGAAGTGGCTCTAAATGTGAACATGAACAGGACATCATGCTTTCCAAAACAATTAAAATTCTCATTCACTCTTTCCATCTTCCTCATGCTTGCTGTGTGTAATGAAGATGAAAGACAACAAGGGACATGGTCACTGGAGATACTTGTCGAGTCTGTGACTGAGGCTACTGAAATTCCCTACTAACTGGGCTCATGAAAACTTGGCTAAAGAAGTGCTACAGTTCCAAAGTCATTCAGCTGCTAGAAATAACTGAGTCATACCTTCCAAGGCAGCCTTAGCTCAATTTCCCTATGTATATACCCTTTATAATATAGTATTTAATAACATCATCACAGACAAGTTATTCCTGAAATTTCTTCCTAATACCTTGAGCATATGTGTATCTATGTAGCCCTATGAGCTAGGTCTTCATTTCCTCCAGAGAGCATTGTATTAGAACCTAGCAGAGAGATACTCGATCTAAACTCTTGATTTCCTGAAGTTTCAAATGCAGAGTCAACCTGGCATGACAGCCTTGAGTGAGGAGAGCTGTGGGGGGCCCACAGAGGAGAGAGTGGAGCCACACGTCTCTTTGTCCCATCCACCTCTTATATTTTGCTACAAATACAGTGATCAAAGTGACAGTCCAGTGCCTCCCCAGCAATACAGCCCCACCACTCACTGACTAACAAAAAAAAAAAAAGCCCCTTGCCCAGCGGGATGAGCTCATCCATGCTAGCTGAGCATTCAGGATTTTATTTTGCTCTAGGGTCAGGGAAAATGCAGTGTGATTTTAAATTCTGTCACAGAGGAAGGGTACACAGCAGGTAGGCAAACATGCTAAGGAGGACTTTGGACTCTGGTTGGTCAGAGATTGGAAGGTGTCAGGAAACGCCTTGCAAATCACTGGGAATAAGAGCAAAGGAGCAGCTCTGCGAGTCTCCCTTTTCCTTTCGGCAGTAGCTAATTAGTCTCTTCATCAGGAATAGGTTCCCGGTGAAAAGCAAAGCCCTGCACTGGCTGTTACCAAGCAATTATTCATTGCCATTCAAGCAATTATTGCTGTCTCTGAGACAGCAGCTACTTTCTTCTTTGAGAAACATAGGAGACGACTTTCCATTAAGCAGTCAGTCTTGTTTACAGGAAAATGCATAAATAAATAATAGAAATAATCTACCAAAGCAAAATTCGATCTTTTTGATTTTTAAGTGGAAAAACCTGAGGGGAACCACTGATGTAGAAAACAGTGAAGGTTTTTGACTCTACCTGAGGAAAAATAAAAGAAAAAGCCCAAATCATTTAAAACCTTTTTTGTAAAAGATTTACCTTATGTTTTCAAAAATTATTATAACCTCTCCAGATAGGTAAAAAAATGTCGCTGCTCCCAAGTTGGTGGAGAAACAAAGAGTTTGCAGTCTTTACTATTAAAGACTTAGTTGGTTTCAAGTGTTCCAATTTCTGATTATTTTGATAGGAAAGCTTGAAAGGATGAATGTGTCTGTCCACTGCCTGGTGACACTCTAAATAATGATCTTGTGCACTGTCTCGGGGTTGCTGAAGACCCTTATCAGAAGGCATGAGAACAGCAGACAGGTTGCACATCCAGAGCCACACAGACCCATCCACAGTTTAACAGGCACATCTTTACCTGGATATGAGTACTGTACATGCCTAGGTCTCCATTGTGCTCAATTTCAGGGTTTTTTGCAGGACTGATATATAAAAAGCTGGTTGGAAATAATGAACAGGATCAAGTGGAAGCGAATGGCACGGCAGTAAGAGGATCTGTCCTTTTACAAGCTGTGGCAGTAACAGATGAAGCAAACTGGCCTTCCCTGGCTCTGCAGCTTGGCTGCGGAATTTCTCTCCAAAGGGGGCCGAGCCCGCAATCGCGTGGCAGCACAATCGCTCCTAAAACTCGAGATGCTGCTCTCCTGGAGGTGGCACAGCGTGGTGCAGAGCTGTGGAAATAACAGGCACGTTTCTCTTTCAGCCTTACAATAGTATTAGTAGGCTTTTCCAGGAGTTTTGCCGACTTCTCTCATCATACTTTAGTAGCCTAAGGCAGGATGAAGGCCAGGAAGGCGGCAGTGTGTGCTGCGCTCGGGAAGCAAAGACAGCCCTGGAGCGGACACCGCCCGGGCTGGGGCCGGGCTGGGGCCGGGAATGTGCCATTAAGGGCTCGCTGGGCTCTTTTCATCCCGGTTTTCCGGACAGAAAGGCATCCTCAGCAGCCATCTGCCGGGCCCCCGCTCCCAGCCCGCCTGCGGTGCACTGGCTCCAGGGGGAAGCATCTGACTCATTTAACCTGGGCTGATAACATATTGCAGATATTTTGCGGAGGACAGCTGAGCTTTTTGGTGCCTCCTGATGCCTAAAGAGCGTTTTGTTCCTTTTGCCTTCCCTATGTATGCCGGTTCCTCCGTGGTGTTTTGGAGGGCAGAACCTGTCATCCCACAGGATATTACTTGCTTTGGTACATCTGCCTCGTCTGAGAGAACTGGGGCGTTGGTCCTTCTGAAGATATCAGAAAATCATCTTTTAAAGGGACCCTACTTGCTAAATAAATTACTGTTTACCTAAGAGTGCACGACCTGCTGTAAGTGTTCATAAAACTTTGGGTTAATGCCTTAAAATCAGCTAACATTACTTTATAGTGGTTCTATTTTAGTTCATTTATTTTATTTTATTTTATTTTATTCTTCAGCTTGCTCATTATACTCCAACACTGCTCTTATGCATGCACACATGTTGCTATTTGTACATCAACATCAAAGAAAAAAAGAAAGACACTCTATTGCTATCTCTTTTCATCCTCCCCTGAGGATGCTGTGATTTAGTCTCTGATCTGGAGGGCACTGTTATTGGGAACAATGCCAAGTCCTTTTTTCATAGCATGTATGAGACTGAAATTGCTCATTAAAATTCTTCCCCACCTTAGTGCACAGTGTTTGCTGTGGGCTGCACTGCTGTTTGACTGACTGTGTCAATACTGTCTGGCCACTCAGCACCTGAGGCCTGGGACTGCCTTGTTATCCCTTTCTGACCCTGCCTTGAATACTTGCAGGATTGTATTCGGATACCTTCCAAATTTCAGCATCTTCCTTTTATGGATTTAATGGCCTCACCAGTTTTATCTGCTTCTGTTTTTTTCAGCTCATTTATCTTGGTTACATTTAGTTAATTGAGACTAATGTTTTGTTGAAAAATATCTCTCTTGGTCCCCAAGCTGAGCTTTTGAAGTGAGTAGATTTGAGTAAAAATTTGCAAATGAGCTATTAATATCACCGCTGCAAAGATACTCTCTCTTCACCCATCATTTCCACATTGGCCTGCAGGGAATTCCCTTTCTTGACTGGTAGTCAAACAGTTGCCAGCATGTCTGTTAGCCTAGTCTACTGCTGACTGCTATACTAGAGCCAGTCGTACTTATGAAGGTGTAATACTACATTTTATCCCAAAAGAAAGGAAAAAATATATTTTATCTTCAACTCCTTAGTATCATTTTATAAATTAATCTGAATTCTTATTTGGCTCTTAAGTGTGAGTATCGCAAGATACTCCCTGGGAGGAGGCAGAAGTAGTTACACATGCTAAACCAGCCCCCCTCTCCTTTGACTTGCTTAGGAACCTGTGGAACTGTGATGAGCTGCCTGGGAGATCCCAGCACTGCCAGAGGGCCACCTCCTGAGAAACACAGTTCAGCAACAGGGAAGCACCTGGTAGTCTTTCTGGAGTTTGTCTGTTCTCTTGCTTGTAAAAGGACCTGCAGTTTTCTCGTATTTACAGGCTTAATGTTGCAAAGGGCACAAAGGTGCACCCATTTTTCTGTGTTAGAAGTAGTTCTTGACATTCCTTCAAGGTGGGGTGACCCTGGGTTTGTCTAAACTCCAGATTTGTGTGGCTGGGGATGCCTCTACTGCTGCCCTTTCCAGCCTGTCACTGTGACACACACTGTGCCAAGTCCCCATGGCCTAGGCACCATGAGGGTTGGTTGCTCAGCTGCTCTACAGCTGCAGCGCTCTCTGTCCAGCTGGAGAAATACCATTTGCACCAGCTGAAGGTCTTTCTCAAATATTTAGTGGCCACATCTTTCACAGCTCCTGGCCATTATTATATCCTTAATGATGTGTGAGTGAATGATTAAAATTCTACTACTGAAAGTAGAAAGATGTTTGGAAAAAGTTGGATCTACACCGCACAGAAGGAAGAAAAATGTCATAATGTTTGGTCTTGCACTTGACTGAGAATCTGGTCAAATTCTCAAAGATACAGATCAAGCTGAAAACCAAATCTAATTTCCTAAAACTGGAAGAAAACTCAAAAGACAATATCTTCAAACAAGAGTCATTTTATTAGGGGAGCACCAGGATACAGAGCCAGTCCAGGAGAAGAACAAGCTCATCCATGTCAATCTGTGACTGCACAGCGCTGCTGGGGCAAGTGGGAGCAGAGACCTCAGGGAGGCACAAACCTCTCCCTGACTGGGAGTGATGGCAGCATTGTGAGCAGGGGTGACAGATGATACTTTTTTCTGCAAAATGAGGATGGGAATGTCTCATCAGTGAATTCCCAGGCTGCATTTCAGTGGACTGCAGAGGTTAATACAATGCCTGGAGACAGGGAGCCGAACAATCACAAGACCTAATTGCACCTTCAACCACCACCTGTCAGTGGAAGACAGTTATGTGAGAGAGTCTGGAAGTGAGTTTTCTGCTCCTCGTGATTATGTCCTCAGCAAAGACACATTAGCTGAAAA
Organism: Corvus kubaryi; assembly: GCF_017639235.1. Classification (NCBI taxonomy): domain Eukaryota; kingdom Metazoa; phylum Chordata; class Aves; order Passeriformes; family Corvidae; genus Corvus; species Corvus kubaryi. Next base: position 41,905,469 of record NW_024581137.1, read on the forward strand.
GCTGTGAGGCATTTCTAAAACTTTAATCGTGACTTATTATCATGGCTTATTATCATGGCTGCTTTCTGCTGGATATTCCTAGCCTCATGGGCCTCTTAATATTTATAGCAGCTATCACCAAAATGAGTGCAATATGTCTTCAGTCCAGGATAGATGGGTTGCAGAGAGCAGGGAATGGGAAAGTGTTTCTCCTGGAGACCCTCGTTTCCTGTGGCGATTTAGCCTGTACTGAAACTAATAAACAGGTAATGTCATTTAAAAGGAATACTCCCAGGTGGAAAGGTAAACACAGGCTTCAGAGCAAGGCTAGGTTAGTAGGTAAATAAGTATCCCTGATACTCAGGGGCATTTAATGTGAAATGTTAATTGTGTTACAGAGGGCTTAGGTTTGGCAGGATAAAATGACCAGACAGCATTTCTAGATCTCACAGCCAAGCTGATGACAGTATTTTACTCTGTTACAGTCCATGGATTACTATCTAGTGACATCAAATTACTGCTAATAATGAGAACCTGTGGCACAGAGTTCAGAAACACAGCATTGCACAGGCAAGCACAGCAGAAAGGCATCCCAGTGACCACGGCAGGACTTGTGCTGAGTGGGGCAGTAAACACAACACGTGCTGGCACAGGTGAAAAGTCTTCAGGACAAAACATTTTTCTTTCCCTTTGGAAAGTGCTTTCTCCAAAAGCACTGCTTTGCCTTTAAGTCAAAAAATTGACTTCATGTTGCTAGGAGGATATGCTGAATGAACAGAGTGAGATAACCACATTTTATTGGATATCTTGGTATGATATTTATAGGGTAATATTGTATGATGTTAATACCAAGAAAGCTCAGGGTCAGTGCTCCCTGGTCTTGCCTTCACAGCCATGGAAGAAAGCAATCCCATGAATGACACTTGAAATAAATCTCAATATTTCCTTAAGAAACTTGGGTTCTGAAATGAATTTGCTTTTTAGTGCCCAAAATTAGACATCACAAAGATTTTTTTAGAAATTGTTGATCATATTCCAGCTCTGAATGTAAAGGCTCCTGGCAATTCAGCCGTGGTCAGTATGCATAGTTCTATATTTAGGTATCTGATTGTAAGAACCCTGGCCGTGATCTCCAAGACAGCTTCCTGAAAGCACATAGAGAGGCTGCAGCTCAGCTCATTCTTACTATTTTCATGACCTTTTGTGCTCCATAGGTATATTTGTGATGACTGAAGGAAAACAGCCCTGTTTTATGGGAACCTTGGGAATGAAAGAGCCTTTCTTGAATATGTTTTTGGTTTTGTTTCTTTATTTTAAATCTGAACAGAGCACTGAAGATTTTTGCCTCCACAAGTTCAATAAAGTGTTTAAATACTGAAACATTTTCACTCTTGGCTCATTACTCAGGGCTTTCAGCATTGTGTTTGAAAAGGAGCTATTTATGGGTTATCAAACAACTGTGCTGGGAGAAAGGAATTTAAAGAATGTCTTTGAGCCTTTGGGGAGCTTTGCAGAACAGGAACAACAAAAACTTGTGCCAACCCTTAGTGCCTCCCCAGCCAGGCTGCCCTTTTGTATCTGCTTGCTGCCACAGTGGGATTGGAGGACTGTCCCCACAATGACATGGGCACAGGGTTCAGGAATGGAATCACTATATCCTTTTAAAGACAGCTCAGGTGCTGTTCTTGAAATGGAAGGGAGGTTTTAGTTGGGATGGATCCTCTGTAGGACCCAAATGAAGAGTAGATATCCCACAAGAGAAAATTCTGATCAAAACAGAGCCCTGACATTATTTCTTCATACTGGGACAATATGCAGTGATGTTTAAAGCATGTTAATGAAATATTTGTATGAATCTCTTTTAAACACAGCATATTTTGTAGATGACAATGACAACAAGAAGACATAGTAATAGAAAACTCACTCATTTCTCACTATTAACTTGAGTGATGGACAGAAGGAAAGTGCCTCAGCCACAGTGCAGGCTCATATGCCTATCCTGACCTTCTTCTGGCTCACTCTCTTTCCCCATCAGGGCAATTTCATCAGGGAGACACAGATTTTGTCCCATCATAATGGACAGGAGAGCAAGGGTGTTCTGCCATTTGGGAGATGGCTGCACAGACTCCTTGCAGAGCTCTGTTAGCAAATTTCAGGGACATGTCAAGTCCAGCAAACTACTGTCCCTGCCTGCCGATACATGCAAAGGGAAAACATTGAGAAAGAAGAGATGTATCTATTGAAAGAGCCCACAAACTGGCATTCAGACAGGACATACACAGAGTACATTTCAGTCAGAAACCTTTTACCTCCCAGACACTGAGATTTTGCAATAAGCTCTCTAAGATTTTCACAAATCAAATGCTTTGCTATTTTGCCGAAGAAAAGGGGCTGGCATCTGGAAGGAATGACACCATCTGGGCTGTTGACAGCAGGGGATGAGACTTAATGACCTGTCTGGCTGTTCTAGGTCTCTGTTGTTCTCTGCCTTCAAGAACTTTCCCTCTCTGCTCCCCGTTACTCAGCATTTCTAAACTTGCTTATCCTCAAGTGAGTGTAAATCCTACACTGTCTGTATACAAGAAAAGGAATTATCCTCATTAAAACCAAGTAAATTAGTATCTTATTGCAGCACAGCAAGCTAAACTCTGACTTAGACAATTGGTATTGGTGTTATCTTGGTGTTTTGTGGCTCAGTAGGAAACAGCTACTGTATAAAGCCCCCTCTATTGAACCCAATATCTCATGCTTTAAATATGTTCACCAGTGCCTGAGGGATGCATTTCCCAACTAAAACTCCTCTATACCCTGGATAATCACTTATGGACAGCAGGAAAAGCAATAGCTGCTGGCAAAAATCAGCTCTCCAAACCCCACAGTCCTGCTGTAAATCTGAGGAGATATAAGACGGATATGTCAAGAGCTCTGCTTATGCCCTAAGTCATCTACTGATGAACAACAACAGAAGACCTTTACCCCATCTCCTGCCCAGCCAAAGCCTGACACCAAGGAAGGGCTGTAAATCCAGTACATGAATTTTGAGTTTGTTTTACCAGCAATGACGCTCTCTCCTTTCTGAGTAGGATGTGAAAAACTTGGAAAAGAATTTGAACTCCAACTGGCTTCCCATAAGCCAGGGACATCATAGAATCATAGCATGGTTTTCACTGGAAGGTAGCCAAAGATCATCAAGTTCCAACCCCCCTGCTGTGTTGAGGGACACCTTCCATTAAACCAGGTTGCTCAGAGCCCCATCCAACTTGGCCTGGAACACTTCCAGGGATGGGGAATCCCCTCTTCCCTGGGCAACCTCTTTAGTGCCTCACAAATCTCACAGACAAGAATTTCTTCCTAATATCTAATTTAAGCCTCCTCTCTTTCAGTTTGAAGCCATTGCCCCTTGTCCTGTCAGTACATGCTGTTGTAAAAATTCTCTCTCCATCTTTCTTGTAGGCTCCCTTCAGGTACTGGATGGCCACAATTAGGTCACCCTGGAGCCTTCTTTTCTCCAGGCTAAACAATCCCAATTCTCCCAGCCTTTCCTCATAGCAGAGGTGCTCCAGCCTTATGATCAAGTTGTGGCCCTCATCTGGACTTGCTCCAACAGGCCAATGTCCTTCCTGTGCTGGGAATCCCAGAGCTGGATTCAGTGCTCCAGGTGGGGTCTCACAAGAGCAGAGGGGCAGAAACAACTGCCTTGACCTGCTGCCCACCCTGCTTTTGATACAGACATGTACTGGAAGAATGCTGCCAGACTGAGGAACTAGGCAGGCTGTTTCTTTAAGGGCATAAAAAGATCAGTGTCTGAAAGAACAGATCTCCTGACACCATAGGGATGACATTTGCTGTATGACACTACATGAATTTTAAGATCATTTAGAGTAAGGTCTCTGCTTGGCTTGTACACTTCCAAAATACAGTGAGGTATTTAAAAGATGTGTAGATCTGGCGCTGAGGGACATGCTTTAGTGTTGGGCTTGGCAGTGTTATGTTTAACAGTTGGACTTGATGATCTTAAAGGTCTTTTCCAACCTATATGATTCCGTGATTCTATACTTGCTCAGTTGCTCCTGTTGGACATGAGGGGCATTGCCAGGGTCCCCGCTGTGCATTCAGAGCTGACAACATTCATAGGCATTTTCCAGATTTCTTACCTTAAAGTAACCTGAATTTATCACCTGACAAACTCGGCAGCGCAGTCTAGTTTTTATCTGTCACAGAGCAGACGGCAGTGGAAATGGAGGTTCATTACTTTCTCTCCAGGACTGCAGTGCTCCCCGTTTCACCGACCGGCTGCTGGCCGACAGACCGGTCGCTCTGTCTTCGTAGCTGACAAGGGCTGTTGCAGACGCCACCTCATCACTGATCTGATTATGTCGAGATGAGGGAGGATGTGGTTTTGAAACCTTGAATGCCCTTCACTCTCCAACTGCTCTGCCGTGCAGCGGCTGCTGTGCAGTGTGGGCTCTTCAGTTGTCTCCTGGATGGAATGATCTCATTAGGTGATTTCAAAGAGCTGGATGGAGCAGAGCCACCTGCTTTCTCAGAAGGAGAGTCTCATCGGCTTTCCTGGAACTGATAAAGCATATGTGAAAGGGATGTCTGAATCCCATGAAAACATTACTTTAAAGACACAGCTCCAAAATTTCTTTGTTTGGAGAGCAGTAAACAGACCAGCCCTTTGCCTCCTCTCCTTCTTCCTCTAATCTTTCTCTCCCCTTTACCCAGGCTTTTTTTGTTTACATTATACTTCCAAACAGCTTAGGGATATTTATCAGTCACCAATATTTTTTTTCTAGAACATGTAAGCCAATATGGATACACAGGAATAAATCCCCATGGGGAAACCCCCCTTCTGGAATAAGGGGACTTTTGATTTCTAATCCACAGTGGTAAAATGAAAAAAAACCTCCTTGATCCTGGAATAAGACCATGTCTGGGGGTGTATTACCAACATTGTTGTAATCATGTGCAGTGCCATGTCAGCACATGCTGGTTCAGCTCTTCTACCAAAAAGAGCTGCTGCATGGTTAGAAGTGCTCCTGAGACTCCAGGAAGGCGAATTCCTGTGCCTGCCTGTGGAGTGGCGTGGGTATGGCACTTGAGGAGTGCAGATTGGGCATCCACATTCCTGTCTGTCCATGAGCTGCACAGAAGAACCATTTCTGGGAACAGCTGGAGGCTTGGGACTGAATTGCCTCCGGTAAGAAAAACAATACCTCTGATGGAGATTTTTCTAATGGGAGTATCTACTGCCTTCAAAGTGGGGTGATATTAGCAGCTCATTTCATACAGATCATAACGTAGCTACCTAATCTGCCTTTAAATGATGGCCTGCCCGGTTTTTTGTTTCAGTACCATTTCCCAACTCTCCTTCTATTCTGTAAAACAAGCAGTATTAGAGCTGTAACTGAAGCTACAAATTGTGGGGTGGCCTGTTATCTTTTTAGTAAGCACCATAGACTATTTGCTCAGCTTACAACTGACATTTTTTCATTGCAATCCTTTTAAACATAACCTGTATTCTGGAAAGCCAGGCTGGCTTTCTGCAGTGTGTGTGCATCAGTAGCTGAAAGGTAGAAGGCAGCATTCAGTTTTCCTGATGATGTGAAGGGCAGACAGAATCTGCTGCTCTCCTCTTGTGCTACTGCCTTTGTGGGGCTGTCAGATCAAGGTTTTTTGGGTAGTAAATGTGGCTGGATAAATCAGGAGAGAGCATGTACGTGCAGAATGAAAGTGCCATTCCATGAGGTTTTTTATCTTAACGGAATTTTTTAAATTAAAGTTGGTTTAATCTTCGATATTGCTTTTGCTTGAAAGCTGAGGCATTGCTAGTTAGATTATGGAAAACATGCACTCTCATGTTTTTCTAAAGTTTGACCATCTTAGAGGTGGTTTTCTAAGACATTCTCAGAGCTATTAGAGAAAAATACCCTTTTCTCAGAGCATCATAAGTATAGTTTGCTGTCTTCTCCTGGGATCTTCAGAATGGTTACTATTTAATTATTGATATTTACAATGTGGCAGTAGTTAAATGTGGCTGCTGTTCTGAAGGCAATCTTCATATGCCTACATTCAGATAGAAAAATATTTGTATTATGATGAGCCACAGGAACTGATTTAAAATGCTGCATGTAAACATCTATACAACCTCTACCTGCAGCCTGAAATTCTTGGCATAAGCAGCAGGTGCTGACTGAAGTGTGCAGGGTTTAATCTGACTGTTGTTTCCCTTTGCTGACACACAGGGAACTGTGTGCTTGCTCCTGTCTCTCCTTGCTCAGCAGTGACTGTGCCTGGACTGGTGCAGCGGGAGAGCCGAGGCCCCTTGGTAACACCCCTGCGGCCAAACCATCCTGCTGCCTTCACCAGATGCATTAGACACTGCCTTATGGTTTCCAAACCCACTTTGCTTTTGCGCCTTGAGATTTTGGCTTTGCTTCCCTGAGGGATTTGCTTGCAGAAAAGCTCTCTGCAGCAACAGGAAAAACACTGCTTTTCTCCTGACAGGCATCCCCAGCCCTGGCCTTTGCTGCTGGGACTCCTCTGGGTGCTTGAACTTCCTCTATCGTGCATTAGCAGCAGTGCTGGAGTACAGCAGCTGAAGGCACCAAGAGCAGCCATGGGGCTCACCTTTGGGGAAACATCAGCTGCAGCAGCTCAGGCGCTGCCTCTCTTTAATACCAGGCTCCAGCAGCAGGCGCTGGGGTAAGGATGCTTTTGCACTCCCTTCTGCTGAAAGCACTCTGGCTCCAGCTGCTGACAGCTGACATTCCTCCAGTTGAGCCTTGCCTATCCAGCCTGTTGGAAGGTTTAGCTTTCAGTAAAAATCAGACCAAGACACCCATTAAAACAGTCTCACATTAGGGCTTAGCAGTCTGGGTAGTCTCTCCTGCAGGCAGGTTAGTCATGCCAAGATTTTACACTGGTGGATGGACAGGGACCTGTTGCAGTTTCGGAGACAGATAAGCGACAAGACACACTGGGTTCATGCACAGCAGCCAACTTTTATGGAGTCCTCCTTTACTTATCTAGAGTTGAAGGTCTGCGTGGTCGATCCCTATGGGCTGAGCCAGTGGCCACCTGGCCAACCAGCCAATGGCTGCTTGTGTCCCCAGCGGCCTGGGCCTGCTCTCCAACAGTCCACACTGGTTGGATTACACAACCCACCTGTCAGGGTACTTATGTAATTTCAGTTATGTCTTCATTATGTCAGTTATAAAAGAGGCAGTTATAAAATGGGATTAATTATTATTGCGAGGCCTTCAGGCCAGCTGCTGACCACCACAATAGGGACCCATTCTGTAAAAGTGCCCTGGGTATCAGTGCATGGTGGTTCATGCTCTGGAAAAAGTGGGCTGTTGTTCAGAGCCTGGTGATCTCTGCTGATATACTGCTCTGGGGACAGGCTGATGAGGGTTAATCAATTCATCTGGGGCCACCAGCTTTCTCAGCTGGTTGCCACTCCCAGAGAAACGATATTTTCCTCCATCAGACTTGACTAATTGTAAGCCCTTAAAAATGGCACCTCCAAAAAAGAGGGACCTGCTGAGTGAGTGATTAGTCATCCTTATCTGGGAGAGAAGCGATGGTTGCTGTAACAGCTTCTTTATCTCTGCAGCACCATGTTCTCCAGAGAGGGGGCTGTGGGACGCCAGGTGCAGCGAGCTGCCAGACACCTTCCTTCAAGGGGACCAAAGGGTAGAACAATTTGTTTTTGAAGGGCTATCTCTGTGCTCTCCAAATCATGGCTTCGTTTTTAAAAGCTGATTATTTTTAACAGGTTGTAACTAATAAAACCACCTATATTTTCCTGTTGATGTCTGACACAGGTTGGATTTTGGGGTTTTTTTTTGCAAATAGATGAAGCTCAATGTTTCTGCTGATGAATGATCCAGCTCTGTCTCAGAGCTTGCAGCAGACTCCGAATGTCTGGCTGGGAATATTCTCACTCTGCAAAAGTGTGATCCTCTGTTTGTAGGCACAACAGAGCCCAGAACACATTTTGAAGAGTGCTGTGGTTGAATTCACTTTTGTATGTCCTCTGACGCCCTTCCTCTTGGGTTTAAAATGGTTTCTCACATACTTTCCAAGCTTGATTTTGTTGTGGCTACTTTTCTGTGCTGATGAAGAAGTCTCCAGAAAGCATATTGAGCATGTTATATATTACACATATGTGCAATCCACTGCTGGGAAATGGCTAGGGGTGTACCAGACTGGTCTTTCCTAAGTGGGAATGTGAGAGCATCACTGTGTCTTCTCTCTTTAACCCCCACATATCTCAAGAAAGAAGAAAACAGCCTTGTTCCAAACCTCTCTTAGCTACACTCCCTCATCCTCTCCATCCCACAGCAGCCCCAAGGAACCCCTGGAGAGCACTGCCCACCACGGCCATTCAGTATAAGTGGTAGATGTCTTCAATCGAAGTTTTGAGTTTGGTCTGTGATTCAGAGGTTCATTCATAGGTGTTTCCTATCAATTAGCAAAATACTTGTTGTCCAGAAATACTGGCAGTGATCTGCCTGTCCAAAGTAACTGAATTGCTGTCAAACTGTCCATCCTGCTCCTCCTTTGCATAATGTACTCTGGTACAGTGCCTGTTTAATAGAGCAGTATTGTCTAAGAAATGACATTTGGCTTTTGCCTTGACAGGGGTTTGACAGTATCTCACCACCTTTCCCATTATTTTCCCATTACAAGTTTTATCCCTAATGAGGCTGAGAATAGGGGCTGCTTTGCTCTTATCACAGAGATTGTCACAAATGAATTTACCCCCAGCTTCTTGCAAGGACCCATCAGCACCTAGTTTACTGATTAGACCTCGGGTGTCTAATCAGCAAATTCCTCTGGTGCAGCAGGGAGATGTGTCTCTGCCAAGCCTTGGCTTCTGCAGGTTGAAGAGCTGCTCTGTTGCTTTTATTAGCTGTGATATCCACATAGGCATTAATGGGTCAGCTTTTGCTCCTTATCTGTGACCTTCAATCCTGTTTGTTAGGACACTTGTGTGATAAAGAAGTGCGCCTCCCAGGTTGATAACATGGTTTGTTTTTCATGAGACATGTACTTGCATATGAAATACAGAGTATTACTTGAAAAAAAAAATTCAAATTTAGTATCTCTCTTGTGTTTAAAACATTCCAGGAAAACTCTGTATCAAAAAGTATTCTCAATTTCTATTTCACAAATTTTCTGTTTTCTTTTTCCATCAGCAGAATTGACCTCATCTGGGCACACAGAGGGGATGATGTCATTGTCAGGGGCTGAGGTTAACATGAGGTTCCTAAGGCTGTCATCCTGTATGCTCATTTTCCACTGAAAGAAAAACAGAAAAAAAATGCATTAAACCATTTTAGAAGTCAGAGTATCTAATCCAATCCTTTCAAGCCCCTCACTACAAGAAAGATATTGAGGTGCTGGAGCGAGTCCGGAGAACAGCAAAAAAAGCTGGTGAAGAGTCTGGAGCACAGGTCTGATCAGGAGCAGCTGAGGGAGCTGGGGGTGGTCAGCCTGGAGAAAAGAAGGCTCGGGGAGGACCTCATTGCTCTCTACAAGTCCCTGAAAGGAGGTTGTAGCAAGTTGGGGACCAGTGTCTTCTCCCAGGTAGCAAGAAGAAACAGCCTCAAGTTGTTCCAGGGGAGGTTCAGACTGGATATCAGAAAAAAGCTCTTCACCAAAAGGGCTGTCAAGCACTGGAACAGGCCACCCAGGAAGGATGTGCAGTTACCATCCCTGGAAGCATTTAAATGACATGTAGAGATGGCACTTAGAGATATGGTTACCTGGGGACTTCGGCAGTGCTGGGTTAATGGTTGGACTCAATTAAGTTGAAGGTCTCTGCCAACCTAAACAATTCTACGATTCTATGAAATGTCTTCTAATTCAGAATACACCACCTACTTATTGCCTGTGCTACAGAGCTTATAATTTTCCATACATTGCAAAAAGTTGTGAATAACTGATGATGTAATAAATTTTGCTTCAGCACTTGCTTCTGGTTAAAGTCATATACAAAAGTGCTCAGTTTCCATTATGGTTTACAAAACAGGACAAAATGTCTAATGGAAAATTTAGATCACTTTGCTCAGAATTTAGCTAGGTTAAGAAGTTGCTGAAAAAATACCTTTTTCATTTATACACATATAAATTCAGAGAGATTTCCCTTTTAATGATAGACCAGACATGTGTCATCACAGTGACAGCTAGCTGAGTCCCCTGGCTGATACAATACTGTTTGTCAAACAAATGGCAAGGAGAGCAGGTTGCAGGAGCCTCTCCGCCAACGAAATGCCTCCTGCCAGCACCGTAGGTGGCTGACGGACAGCTCCTTCCAAACAGGAACAGTTATATAATAATAACTCCACTCTGTGTCAGTGGTGATGCTAATGTATGCAAATACTGCTATGATGAATCCAATTAGATTTCTCTGTATATAGAAATATGCCAGACTACCTGTATCTAATATCATGATAAAGGGAGAGAAGAGGACTTCAGCCTTGGAGACATCACCCCTGTCTCTGCTCCTGGAGCTGCTCTGCACTGGGCTGGGGTCCTGGTACACTGCAAAACTCCCTGCTCCTGCCAAGTCCTGCTGGCTGCTGCAGCTGCCTGGAAAAAGAGGCACTGCAGCTGAGGGGACTCAGAGGCTGGCATTGCCCGCTTTACCAGGCTGCAGTAGGTTCAGAGGTACAGCTGGTCAGGGCTAACAGTAACAAAGAACTGTGGAGCCTGATCACCTGCTTTATATTTTCAGGAGCTCGTATTCACTTCTGCTATGGCATTATAGAAGAGCCCACATTGGAAGCAGCCATGAAAGATCTTCTGGTCCAACCTCTTGTGGAAAAAGGAACCTGCTATCTGGCACCCTGGGACTGCCCCAGCTTGCCCCAACTGCCCCATCACCTCCAGTGATGGGCACTCCACCATATTCTTGGGAAGGTTGTTCCACTGTAAAAAATGTCTTTATTCTATCATGGTTAGGTTACTGCTTTCTCTTGGTTTCATGACAAATCTCTTTGAGTGTTTCCAGCTTATTTCCTAAGCTGGATAGTGAACAAACTCTGTTGTGCAAGGAGGCTGGAGGGGAAGCTGCTGGCTCAGTAGACAAGAATGAGACACTTCCAGACTTCATGAAAGAGAGGTTGTAATTTATTAAAGAAATTTTTCTTTAGGGCCTCCTGAGTACTTATTATATTCTTGTTCCTGCTGATCGATGTTCCTGTTGTCTTGATTAATCAACTGATCTTTTGAATAGTTTTAATCAGCTCCAACATTGCCAGGAACTAGCCCCACTTCAAGTGAAGGAAACACAACTGTCAGCAGCTGACAGGACACCCAGCTGCTTGTTGGGCCTGAGGCTGGATGCTTGGGATGGTATAAAGGCAGATTCTGGGAGAAGGAAAGAAGACGCTGGGAAAGACAAGAAAAGAAAAAAGGACAGGTAAAATCCCAGGAGTCCATTGCTGTGAGCTGTGGTTGTGGATAAGGCACTGGCACCATGAGCATGGCAACATACAGGTGGCCAGAGTGGTGGCCAGAGGGAAAATCCACTGCTTGCATTTTTAGGTCATGCAGTAAACCCTGCATAGACTTCATTTAGCTGTATTTATACCATTGGCCCTGATCCCTAGGGGATGGATTGACTTAAAATCACAGGATTTTCTATGTAATAAATCTGTATTTCTTTTTGTTTGTCTTGCAAGCTGTGGATTCACCCAAATTCATATGCTAATATTTTTCCCTTGTGATGACAGGAACCACAGTGACAAGAACTGTGCATGTGTGAGTTTGTCCAGCCGTTCAAAATTCAGTGAACCTGTGGGCACTGCTTCAGAGAGACAGAACATGCTGCTGCAGTCATCTGGGCAAGGCAGCTGCCTCAGACGTGGCAGTCAGCGAGCTATGGCCCTGCTTTGCCACACAGCTGCAGACAGGCCAAAGCACTTGTGGGGGACTCAGCTTAAAGCAGCCTGTGCCCCTTTAGGTGAGCCCTGCAGGTTCGTGTCAAACTCCTGCTCCCTGTCCTCCCAACACAGACATCAGGCTCCATCGAAAAGACCTATTAGTTCCCCTGCTCAAATGGAGCACAACATAAACGGGATCAGGTTACCCAGGTCCAAGCTGCTGGGAATACTTGCTTTGATCCCCACAGGTGCAGGATTTCTGCAGCACTTCCCAGGGCATGCTGGAGCAGTTCCCCTGCACTCCTGCATTCCCTGGAGGTACACACCCCATCCAGTGGTCCTCTCCTAGTACCTGGCACTGATGCTGACCTGATGGCAGCATTTCACAATGAGATTTGCCTTCTTTGCACTGGCAGGGCAGCTCCAGCCTGGTGTCCACCTGGTGTGGCTGCAGGTTTGCAGGGCACAAACTCTTCACCTCACACATCTCATGGCACACCTCTTCCCAGAACTCCAACTACTGGGTGGTTAAGTTTGTCTTGCAGGGTCAATGGAAATGCATTCCTGGTTGCTGAGTACCAGCCAAGGAGCCTAAGTGGCTTCCTTTCACCGTCTTAAGTAACAAATGCCCCTTCCAGGGCTTACTCCCCTACCAGCCACCAGTGACAATCAGCACTGGTCACCATTAGCATTGCTCCCCCACCATCATGGGCAGCTGTGCAGGAGCCTGCTCTAAAGTCACATATTTTTAGGACCAAATTCCCTCTGCCTTCCTGCCTTCAGCCTGGCACCAGGGTTGCACTGCAGATTTCTTTCCCTGATGAGGGCAGAAAACTGATCAGCCATGAGGTGCAGCTGATGATCATCTCTTCTACAACCCAGTTCCCTCCCAATACAAAGCAGCATACATTCTTTTATGATATGACATATTCCTACAGTGCATTTTTCTAATAACTTAATTATATTATCTATATGCAAAGTATGTGCTAAGTGAGATCCCATTGTTTGCAGTGGTTGATCTGTAAACATGAGCTAAGAGGAAGAAAGTGGAAGAATGCCCTCCACAGAAATGTTACACTCAGACTTGTGGATGGAAAAGAGTAGAAAAAGAACAATCTGCTGCTGCTAAAGCAAAAGAATTTCTATAAGGCTTCAGTACTAAATTTCTGATATCAGGAGCAGGAATGAGAATTATAGCTGGAAGCTCTGAGCCCTACCTTCAAGATCACTCACTGATAAAGAGGCCAGTTCTCTGGCAGGGGAGAAGTCTTACTTGAGTTTACCTGAGCTCTGAGGAAGCTCCCAAGCCATTTGCAGATAGGAATCTTCACTTGAACATGAGCTCAGATATGGGTCGATTCCTTCCTTTAATGGCTTATCCCTAATATGAAATTATCTGTCTTTTTAAGGCCAGCAGATATACCTCCTTGCTGTTTGCAGTCCAGCTTCTTTCTGTTGATCCAGCAGATAAGACATCATGGCTTACCACTCACATCTGACACTCTTTGCCTCTAATGCCTTTCCTGTTATCTTTTTTCCCATTAACATTAATTTGAATGATCAAAGTCAGGCTGAGGCTTGTGGTATCATTCACTCATGTTCTTCTACCTCTCCTGCTTTAAACTACATCTAGATTGCTTACTACGATTTAACATACCAAGGCCCACAATAATATTGAATATTGAAATACATGGAATAATTAATATTATCATGCTGCACATCTTTTAATGCCACATGTAACCATTTCCTGGTTTGTGTGTGCTGCTCGGTGTTCATGTACCACAGTTGTCTCACCTCAGCCTCTGTCAGTTCTTTGAGGGATCACAGAGAGGCACAACCCCTCATGACTTACCTGCCCCATGCTGAAGCACTCCGCCACTTCAGTGGTGCAACATGCACCGATAAAACTTCACAGCTTTAGGGCTTTGAGGTTTCACTTTTTCCTGTCATGTAACCTTTGATCAAGGCTACCAGATGTTTCAAGTCATCACAGTGTTGAGTAGACACTACCTGGTTTTACTTACCTGTCCACATTCTCCACTAGAGAAGGTTTCCTTTTGAGTAGGAGGTGCATAAAACTTTATCAAATCTTGCAATTTGCCTTTTGTCATTAATGTTGGCATCTACTCTCCAGAAGAACTGGAAAGACAGTGGCAAGAAAGGTACATTAGCCTCCCAAACTGAAGTTTTTGGTTTAATACATAGTTGCCATTGCATACTGAGGGTTTGTAATAGAAGTTTTTAATTGAGATTCATGAATTGTTGACAGACTGATGTCCAAAACTATTCTACTTACCATCAATTTGCCAGCATAAACGACTGACCAAGGTACACAGACCAAGGTACACAGTTGGTATAAAAATCTTTCTTATATCCCTTTTATCAGGCTTGGCTACACAATTCTGTTCATTTTCCACAGAAAATCAACAGCAATAAATAGCTGTCACATTAGGGCCATCACAGAGTCACTAATATAGCTTCTTTGCAGGACCAAAACATCGGCTGGCCTAACTTTTCTTTCACAGAGACCATCTAGGGATCTAGAAACACCAGAAATGAGAGAACTGTTCAAATTACTTTTCGAATATTCCTTCAAAAGAAGTCAAAGCCTCCTGTATGAGGAGCTGGGCTAATATTCCAGAGACCAGTTCTGCAGCTCAGCATCTGTTTTTGTGCAGAAATAATTTTCTATCTAGAGTCTGGCATTGCAATTATCTTGAGTTTTTCCAGGAAAATTTATGATAAAATTAAATAAATTAATTTTCCTGCTTTATCTATTGAATATTCGCTCAGGCTCCATAGCTAGGCCTTCTTATAAGCTATAAAACACCAAAACAAGCCTTTCTTCTCTATGTCCAGCTGTGCTGTGTGGAAAAGCCTCCAGGTAGGAGTGTGCATCTTGAACTTTTCAGTTATTCTTGTTCCTTGGTGGGGAATTACCTTCCTCTGGGCCCCAGTGCTGAGGAAGCACCATGTTCTGCCACCGACCTCCCTCAGTACCTCCTTTCCCAGGTCCATGGTGTTTGCTCTTAGGGAACATTGCTGTGCAGAGGTAGTTGAACCATGTGGTATCTGCAGCACCCTGGTATGGCCTGCCCTCGCTGTCAGCAGCTCCATTAAGGCAGGATTTGGCTTTATTTCAGTGGTGCACTGGGAGGGGTCAGTGAGGGGCCTGTTCTGTGCAGGAGTGACCTGCTGTCGCTTCACCGACCTGGCCCAGACCTGAAAGGTAATCTGACTCAGAGAGCTGAGAGGTTTTGTGTGGAGACAAGGAGATAACAAAGCCAAGCAGCTGAGAAGGATATTATTTTCTCGAAGGAACTGTTGTCGATTAAATTCTGATATAAGAATAAAACCAAAAAGAAATTACAGTTGTTTAGAAAAGGCTCTTTTCCACAATGATACTGCAGTTTTTAACTTGGCTAATTTAAAGGCTGCACTGGGGCTACAAAAGGGTGTCAAAATGAGTGGTTCTTCTGAGAGGGTCAGTCATGTCCTCACAAAGATCAGCTTGCTTTTGAGTGTCGTTAACACGAGGCTCAGTTTCCACCTGGTCCTGAACACCACATTAGAAAGGTCAGCATCAAAAGATCCACAATAAAAAAATCACATGTTATTGTCATTTTTTTTAAATGCTCCTGCCCTTCTTAGAGAGCTGGCAGCAGGCAGAGAATGCAATAGGCCTTTGGCCAAGGTCATCCTGAAAAGCATCCTGACGGGGGACTGGGCGGAGGAATCATGCCTTGCCACCTCAGTCTGAATCCTGCAAGTGCCTTCAACCTTCACAGGGCTGGAGACCTCAAACTATACCAACTGTTTGAATTTCACTGACACAATGAACCTCTGCATCCTAACTCCAAGTGTGCAAATCTTTCCTCCTTTTCCTGTTCCTTTATGTGTAGGCAAAACCACCCTACAGGATGGTTTTGATTGTGTTTATTTGACTCCATTTGATCCCTGTAAATCTGTTTTACATCCCTCAAGTAAAATTGCTCCAGTATAAGGCAAGAACAGCTTTTTGTCATTTATCACCTTGCTCTTTTAAAAACAGACTCTGTGTTAGTGCTAAGTAGAATAGGAACAGCTCAGAACAGGAACATCTATTTTCATGAGAGATGAGTCTGAGATTCTTCTATACAGGGTCATTGGAAGACCCAGGAGTCCCTGCCCCAGTGCAGAGATGTGCTGTGTGCACATTTAATCTCCAAATGCTTCCAACTTGTGCTACCTGTCAGTGATGCTGATGCTTCTGACCTCCCACGAGTGTGCAGACTGCTGGATGGAGATGTTAAATAACGGCTGCATTTTCACCCCATGCTGGCTTGTATCTGTGGTGACAGGAATATTTCCTAGGACTATAATGCCGTGCTATATTTTTACATCTGTGGGTCGAGGGCAGAGGTTTTGAAGAAGGGCTCCCAGAGGCACTCCCTTCTCTTTTTCCCCAGCCGCTCATAAGCAGAAATGATGTAAACCAAAGAGATCTCCTAGGAGGATGAATGCAGGAACATCTCACTTTGCTGTTTGCCTCTCCAGCTCCTGTCCATAATTATCTTTTTGAGGGATATGGACTCCTCAGAAGAGTCTTGGTGTGTGTGACTTCTGCAAGGACAACAGAGCTGGAGGAGACTCAAACTCCCTGGAATAGGTTATGGAGAAAGAGGACATCTCTGTGGCTGTCCCTCGACTGAACTGCTCTTCTGATTGCTGTGCAGATACTACAGGATTTTGGTGGTGGGCTTGTTTGCCTTGTCCTTGGGAAGAAAAGAGATAAGCCCTGTTTAACTGGAGCAGGAAGAAAGGATAGGAGGTTGTGAAGGGAAACTCACTGACTGCAGTGTACTGAACAGGAGTAACCAGAGATGGAAAGTCATTATAGTTTACAGACCATCCAGTAATTTGTAAAGCATCTGTATATCCTTCAGTGCCAAGGTGCCAGGCAAATGGGTCAAGACTACAGGTGGTGAAAATAATTAGGAAGGCAAGACACGTCATTTTGATAATCTCTTTTAATAACAGTAACAATCTCCATTTCATCCTAAGAGCTCTGAGGCTAATCCAGCAGTTTTATTTCCGAGCATTCTTGAGTGTGACTTTTAAAATCTCTTCAGCTAATTCACTGCCTTCTATTTGGGGAAAAGCCTTGAGAGGTACTGCTAATGAAGACAAATGAAGGAAAAGGAACTTGACCCCAGAGTATGAAATTTTGCTCATTAACTTGCTCTTCCAGTTGGCTGATTGATATTATTTGGATGTAGATAGGATAATTAATGACAGGAAGTAATGCAGCAGGATATGAGTTGTGCAGAATGCACTTCAGTAAATCTACCTTTTATTATGTCTTGTTTTATTTATGTGCACTGTATTTGTTATGCCACTGCCTGATGTAGTTACTATGTTCATTCAGAATTTCCTTAATAGTTTTCTTCATTCTTTTATGCTATTTTGGGATTTTTTTTGTTCATGTTTCTGTATATAACAATTTCCTAGTCTGATTTTAGTAGCATGAGGATGCATTTTCATGGTCATATGGAACATTCAGCATGTGAAACACTTCTTACAACAGGAATTGCCATTGAGATGAACTATACTTCCTTCCTACTTCACTGGACAGGCTATTGGCATTGCCAGTAAATTAATGGTCACGAATCTCCCATGTACTCTCACTCACATTATTTCTCTACCCCAGAAGGAAATGAGCTAAATATGAAATTTTTTACATTTTTGAGGTGGGTGGAGGGTGAAAGAACTTTTTTTTTTTAAAATGACACAGTCTTCTGGGAAGGAAATTATCTTATGGTTTAAACCAAAAGATTTTAAACTAGTAAAATACCACTGTGCTTTTGATTTAGCTCCTTGATGTATGAACAATAAATATCACCCAAGGAAAAGATGAGCTTAGAATACTGAATGATGTGAAATGACCTCTGGTAAGCTTCTGTAAGTATTTATGCATGTGAATAATTTTACATAAACTTACCGGGGTGGTAAGAGAATATACACCAAAAAACTATTGACCTTAATCTTTGTTTGAATG
Organism: Corvus kubaryi; assembly: GCF_017639235.1. Classification (NCBI taxonomy): domain Eukaryota; kingdom Metazoa; phylum Chordata; class Aves; order Passeriformes; family Corvidae; genus Corvus; species Corvus kubaryi. The sequence continues at coordinate 41,923,385 of NW_024581137.1, forward strand.
ATGACGCTGTTGCTATGAATATTTTTACCCAGGTTTCTCAAAGAACACTATGTGTTGTAAGTTTGCCTGTCCACCTGTCTTTTGCCACCCCAACCTGCTTTGAATCCTTTGACATAAACCTGAGGTCCTACAATGAAGCCTTTTACGTAATGAATAGCTCATAAAATTAAAACATTCGAACAAAAAAATAACCTTATTTTATGCAAGATGTAAAGCAGAAGATGGAAGAAAGTGCCAGGACAGATTAAGAATCTGAAATTAAGAAATAGTCCCTGTCTGAGTGGAGCTTCTATGGTCATTCAGCACATATCAGCCCAGATTCCTAGGAGGCAGACAAAATGGGAGTTACAGTTTGGGGCTACACGGCAATTGTTTGTGTTTACCTCGCTGGATCAAGGGGACTGAGACTGCTTATCTGCGAGTCGAAGAGGGGAAAATGACCTCACACGTCCTGCAAGGAAGAACATTCAGATGAGCAATTATCAGACAATAGCTGACGCTCTGGAATTTCCTCTAGTAACAATAACTTGATTGCTTGCATATTCTTACAGGCACTGGAAAGAGAGGCGGAGAGAATCAGGCACCCCAACAACTTTGACAGTCTCCATGATTTTATTTAGGACACATGGAGATGAAAAGTTGGAAGTGGTGTTATAGAGTAGAGCTGCATTCCTACTGAGTGTGACTGTGTGTTTCAGGTCTGTGCTGCTTTTAGATTACGAAAGTATCTTTCTCCATGCCAGACTGCTCCATCCTGCTCACTTCGACCATGGACATCTGGATGTCCATGGATGATGAACATCATCCCAGACGTAAAACAGAGATCTTTCCTCCTGAAGACACCCAGTGTTGGCTGCAGGGTTTTTGCTATATACAGAGAGATGTATGCTTATTAGTGTCCTGTACCTGAATATGGCATTCGCTTGTCATTTTGGATCACTGTGCAGTGAAGGTAGTGCAAAGCTTGAATTTCACCCCAGAACTCTTTGCATTCCTCACTTCTAATAAATGAAACACATTAGGAAGAAAAATCTCTCTTTAAATTTTTTTATTGGAACATGCTCAGAATAGTTCAGGTATAGGCTCAGCAAGGGATCTTTTAGTGATCTTATTCTTTAGTACGCTTCAAAGAACTAATAACACCTTTAAAGTTCATAATAAAATACCCTAATAATGAATATTAATCCATGTGGGCTATTTTTATGAGATCGTAACGATCTGAAGTGAAAGTTCATCTTGCTGGAAATATGTAACATAGCCAAGAGAAAGAAAAGCTCTCACCCTCTCCAGCGAGAACTGCAGAAAGGAAAAAAGCAGACTTCTTATCATTCAGAATTTACTGAAAACATGTTGAATGTTTATTTGAAATGAGAGGAAAGGCCAGCCAGCTGGCAGCCTTCTGAAAGTCTGCGTGTCTCCTCTCAGCAGATGGTGCACACAGAACCCAAACACAAAGCCTCCTCCTTTTGTCTGAGGTGCTTGAAACGTGCTTCAAGGCAGAACTGTGGGCTGCTGTGCGACCACTGCTGCTGTCTGCAGGGGACTAGTGAGGGTAGGAAGCATTTTAAGATGGGTAAAAGACCATTTAGTGTGAAGGGTTTTATTGTTTTCTTGATGAAATAAGCTTCGAGCTGATCCTTTTGTCCCAGCACAGAGGGGAAAAAAAAAAAAAAAAGAAGGCTTGATAATCCCTCTGTGTAATACTAGCAGTCAATTGCACAGACTCTGTTATCTCTTCCAGTGTCTCCCGCTCTCCTCTGCTCCCCTAGAGCACCCATCGTTGCCCTTCCCCACAACTGCTCTGCTGTGATCTGCCCACATTCATTCTCTGTAACTCAAATCCATTCCATCTCCTTTGAATCAGAGCTTTTCTTTTACTTTTTCTCCATTTCTTCCCTAATGATTATTTATGAAGTAAATTATGCACATTACAGCTTATATGAAAATAATAAATGTTCTGGCACAATTACTATAGTAAACTGTCTGGGTAATAAGCCCTGAAAATTGCAGGGAAAATGCCAAAACATTTCATTGTATAAGCGCCACAACCTGGGAGCATGAAGTGCCCATGACTAATCATTGGTCTCATTAACTAAACCGATGGTGGATGTAAAGACAATAATTAAGTCTGTGGCATTTATGACTTTTTAGTCAGAAATGGTAAAACCATCGTTGGTAATTGGCCACTTTGAGAGGCGGGATAAGCTGGCGGCCAGTTTTCCTAGTAAGAAAACACCTGTAATGAACCTGACCTTAGCGCTCAGCAGCATGCGCTGTGCTGCCGGGGCCCCCGAGCCGGCCCGGGACAGACGGAGCTCCCCCCACACGGGAGCCGCGGCTCTGCCCCCGGCACAGCGCTCGTGTTCGAGCGGGAGGAGGGAACGGAGCTCCCCCTAATGTTGTTTCCACATCCTACAGCCCGGGCTGCCCGGGGGGGGGCGGGCCCGCTGGGGCTGGGCTCTGCCCGCAGCCGCCGCGTCTCTCGGGAGGGATGCTCGGGGTACTAAACCCGAACCAGGAGCCCTTGCTGGCCCGCCCCAGAGATGTTTGCTGGCTCCACTCTTAGGACTGGGCCTTATTAGTTTAATCATAGAATCGTAGAATGGTTCATGTTGGAAGACACTTTCCAAAGGCCATCTAATCCAACTCCCCTGCCACGGGCAGGGACACCTTCGACTAAATCAGGTTTCTCAGAGCCCTGTCCAGCTTGACCTTGAACATTTCCAGGGATTTGCCTCTCTGGGCAAGTAGTTATTAATTAATTAATTAATTAATGACTATTCTTACTGTTAAGCCTCCTAGGAAAAGCTCTTCATAGCTAAGCAAGTTGCTTACACTAAAGCAGGAACAAAGTGAAAAGTGAATTTCTAGTTTAAGGATTAAAGGCAGACTCCACTCACAGGCACATCAGAGGATTGCCTTTTACTGCTGTGGGTCCCAGGGCACTGACTCTGGTAGAATTATCCAGCTGCTCTGTTACTCACTGAATACAGCTTTGTGTAATGGTTGTCTCATCAGCCTTGAGGAGCTCAGGCATAATGGTGTTCCGGTTTGACCAAATTTAGAAATATATATATACTCTGAGAGAAGGCACAACCACCCCTCCCCCCACCAGGTTCGGGAAAAAAATAAATTTTCCTCGAAGGAAAGTGAAGAAGATAAAACTATTTATTTAACAAGCACACGGGAAAGGAAAATAATGTTAAATGGTAAAATCTTTCGCTGTAGAGGAAAAACCTGAGAAAGTGTTCGAGTCCTCCCTTTGGTCTCCTCGGAGCTGGGGCTTGGGCCGGGGCCAGGCCCTCTGTGCCCGGTGAAAAGTCCTCCCGATGTGCTCTGATGTTACAGCAATCAGGCAGTCCAGTAGAAAAGGGAGAAAATCCGAAATTCCAGAGAAGGAAAAGTTCAGCTCTCAGCCTCTCTCCAGAGAACAAGGAACTGCAAAAAAACTGGCCAAAAACTGACTGGAAAAACTGCCAGCCGGGTGCTTCCTCGCTCCCCCCTGCCCCAGCTGAAAAAAAACCCCCTGCTATCTTTATGTGACCTTGAACAAGTTTCAAACTGCTTTGAGAAAGTTTTGCTCAGTTTTTTCTTCCCCCTCTCAGGCTCAGTTCAGAGGCATAGAAAGGCCAATAATTAATTTCTGGGCATAGGCAGCGATATGGGATACACATCATAAGGTCACCCCAAGACAATGGCTAGTTTTATTATAGCCACAGATCTCTGACACAGATCCTATATAGTAGAGAGAGCCTCTTTACCCCCTTCTTTTTAAACCTGTTTCCACAAGAAGAAATGGAAAGGGGTTGTTGTTTATGGAGTGTAAAATCCACTTTATTTTATACATAGTTAAACACCTTATTTCTCAAGGCCCGTGTAAAGTTCTGACATGCACAAGCTTTTCACAAATAAAGATTATTTTATGAAATACCACGAGGTAAGGATTATAATCTGGAGTATTCCTGTTTCCATTCAGAGGTCCAGAAGCCTGCAAAAGTCTGTAAGCTGTACAGGGCACAGATACTTATAAGAAATGAATGTGAATTGGAGTGGGTGGCATTGTGGGTTAGGTAAGTGTCCTGAGTTAGGCTGCTGGCTGGCTGAGCTTCATCTGAAATAATGTCATGTGGTACAAAATATTGAAATGGCCAGAGTTCTGTCCTTGGCAACACATCTGAATACCCTCAAAAACGGTGTAAAGAAGGCATGTGCAGCATCTAAAGCCTGGAGCACTACCTAGTGCTTCACCCAAGCTCAGTGCATTGGCAGAAATCAAGAGGTGAAATAAAGCTGCTGGGGGAACTGCTGGTCAGTGTGTCAGCTTTGGCTGGCCATTGGCAGGATGATACACATTTGAGAAGGGATGTTGTCAGACCTGATTACTGCAACCCACCTACCAGGACAAAGCAGTCCCAGCTGTTGAAAGAGCACAACAAATTCTGGATGCTAATATTGGCATTAATGAGTTGAGTAAATACAGAATCATAGAATTTAGGTTGGAAAACTCTTTTAAGATCATCAGGTCTAACCATTAATCTAACACTGCAAAAGTCACCACTAAACCATATCCCTAAGTGCCACATGTAATTGTCTTTTAAATACCTCCAGGGATGGTTACTCAACCACTTCCCTGGGCAGCCTGTTCCAGTGCTGGACAATCCTTTCAGTAAAGAGATTTTTTCCTAATATCCAATGTATAAACCTCCCCTGGAGCAACTTCAGGTTGTTTCTTCTCGTCCTTGGAAGAAGAGGCCAACCCCCACCTCTCTACAATCTTCTTTCAGGCAGTTGTAAAGAGCAATAAGGTCACCTCCAAACCTCCTTTTCTCTAAGCTAAACACCCCCAACTCCCTCAGCTGTTCCTCATCAGACTTGTGCTCCAGACCTTTCACCAGCTCCATTGCCCTTCTCTGGACCTGCTCCAGCACTTCAATGTCCTTCTTGTAGTGAGGGGCCCAGAACTGGACCCAGGATTTGAGGTGTGGCCTCACCAGTGCCAAGTACAGGGGAATGATCACTGCCCTGGTCCTGCTGGCCACACTGTTGCTGATCCAGGCCAGGATGACATTGGCCTCTCAGCCACCTGGGCACTCGCTGGCTCATGTTCAGCTGCTGTTGACCAGCACCCCCAGGTCCTTTTCCAGCTTGCATCTTTCCATCCACTCTGTCCCCAGCCTGTAGCACTGCAGGGGTTGTTGTGACCCAAGGGCAGGCACAGGCACTTGGCCTTGTTGAACCTCAGAGCTCTGGCCTCTCCCCATCAATCCAGCCTGTCCAGATCCCCGTGCAGAGCCTTCCTGCCCTCCAGCAGATGAACACTCCCACCCAACTTGTTGCCTCTGCAAACTGACTGAGGATGCCCTCAATCCCCTCATCTGGATCATTGATGAAGATATTAAACAGAACTGGCCCCAATACCAAGTCTGAGGAACAGCACTGATGACTGGCCACCAGCTGGATGTAACTCCATTCACCAACACTTTCTGGGCTCAGCCATCAGGATAGCTTTTTACACAGCAAAACTATTGAAAGAAGGGGAAGACACAACTTTTAGAAAGACTTATTTGACCTTGTGTGACTTAAGGGGAAACCTTACAGATGGAGGAATCTTGAGTGCAAGAAGAGGTGTTGCTCATTCTCTTGGATTTATCTATCATAAAAGTGGGATTTCAGATTTTATGGTTCTCTCAGAGTAATGTCTAAACAAATTTTAAGAAGTGGAAGAGACTCTCTGTTGAGATTTGTAAAAAACGTAAGTGCAAAAGTTCACATTGTGACCTTCCCATACTCTGTGTGTGTCTGTGGATGGACATCCACCTCCACCAGCTCTTACCTATCACTCAGAGTAAATTCTCACCATTTATTTTACTGTGTTGCCCTTCAGCTTATCCTCATTTTCTATGGTACCCACAAAGTTATTGTAGGGAAATCACAGGTTTAATGTTAGCTGCAACCTTTGCCACAAGAAGACGTTAGGACTCTCAGAAAAATCTACCACAAGCAGCCAGCACCTCATTAGAAGAAAAATCTGATCAAATGTGGATTTTTTATGAGAAGTTTGAGCACTTTGCCATGAGGATAGATGCAAAAGGTGTGAATAAATCAAGGGGTAAAATCACTGCTATAAAATCTTTTCTTGAAAACATTACACCAGGGATCCCAGATATTACTTTTCCCTACACTTATATTTTTCATCCATCAGAGTTTTTTCAATGTTATCTAATTTTGCAAATCCTGAAAGGTCACCGGTTGTAGGTGGATTTATATACTTCTGTTATTTCAAATAGAAATACAGCACTGAACTTTGTGTGTTTGGCCCTTTATATATCTTCAGGAAATTCTAGAAATGAAATACTGATGGATAACACAAATCCCATAACTAACCCCTGCCACTTTAGGGAGAAAGAAAACTGCTAGTGAAAATGAAATGAGCTTCTCAGCAGTAAAGTCTTGCAGACTAGGGGAATTGACAGTGAAACCAAGGATACCCTCAGCCCAAAGACATTGCTAAGAGAATTAAGAGAAGAGTTAGGGAAAAGCAACATACCCTGTGCTGAAAGGGTGGCCGAGGAGTGAAGGAAGCATGTGCTACATGGTATTAGAATTATTGCAAATGCTTCAAAATGTTTTAACAAGCATTCACACTTATGTTTAGATCATACATATTTAAACCACAGACTGAGCACTGAGACCTCCTCTCCAACACAGAAGAATGTAAGTATAATGTTTACTGGGGAATGGGCAGACTAACAAAGAGGCAAAGGCTTCTCTTCAGTAAAGCAGTGTTAGTGCGCTGCTGGGAGTAATCTGGCAGGGAGAGAGATCCTGAGGGACCTGAGGAGAGAGCACAAGAGTCATCAGAGCTCTAGAAAATATGACCAAAGAAGAAAAAGATTGAAGTCCCTGTGGTAGCTCAATCCAGAGAAATCTGAAAGTGGATATGTGCAAAATCTAAATGGTACCTCCAAAGAGGAAGGAATGAATAGTTCACCATATTCACTGTGTTGGCACAGGAAAAATAGACTGACATTGAAACAGGGATAAGCAAGGATGGGGGAGCAAGGTTAGTGGGGCAGGCATCTGGTTGCTAGGAAAGTCTGTGGAATCTCCACCACTAAGGAATTCTGAGAAATTACTTAATCCTAGAACAAGAAGTATGCTTTCAGGTGCATTTTAGTGGCAAAAGTGAGTGACTGAGAACAGTGGGGCAAAGCTTTAGGGGAAGAACCATTTTCAAAACTGACATAGAGGTACAGACATGGAAAAACAGAGAAACTGAGGGCCAAAACCTCTGGGCTAGACAGAATTGATTTGCACTAACCCCAAGGACAAATGAGAACTCTCAGAGCACAAACCTTTCTCCAGTGCTCTAACTCACCAGGATCTAGAGAGCTGTGTGCTAAATTTAACACTGTTCGCAATCTGGTATTCTCTGAAAGAAAATGTTGAAAGAAAATTTCCTATGGAACAGAACTAGCTACACAAGGCCCTTCTGCCTCTGGGATAAAAAGGAAGGGAGACACAGTACAGAGCAGATAAAAAATTATGTGGGGAAAGCCATGAAAGGCACCAGGAAACATAGCTGAAAACTAGACTATGCAAATGCAGACCAGACATAAAGTGAGAAGCTGGGGCACAAAAGATGACAGGTGTTGCACAGAGATTAATAGTTCCTGTGAAGATTAAGAGTGTCCGCTGTCTCTAAAAAATAAAATGGGAAAAAAAGAAGGGAAAAACTCCAAAGCTGGCAAAGCTGCAGAGGGAATAGCAAGGTACAGGTGAGTTCTAAAAATATGGGAAATGAAAATGAAATGGCTTGGAAAGAAAGTCAATGGAGAAGATAACCAGAGAAAAAGGAATGAGAGAGGAACAGAAGAACTAAGAGATTTAAAACCTTTACCATCACATATTATCACTTCCCAATAAAATGTGCCATTACGAGGGTGCTGCTGCCAGAATCAACAGAAAAAAGGAGAAGAAGGGTGATAGCAAAGATGGAAGAGTAACAGGGTTTTACAGATGATTTGAAGGAGAGTGTTCAGATGACAAGAAATGGAAGATGGTAAGAGTTGGTCGACTGATAAAACTGAACACAGGAAAGAGATCAAAGAGGCAACATCCAAGGGCTGTCTGCAAGTGAGAATGCAGAGCAGGGAGGGAGAAAAAGAGAGAGATATCCTGTTTAGAGAGGTGCAGCTAAGCTTGAAATGGCTGAATTTATGGGGTGAAAATAGGAAAGACAAGAGCAAATTCAGATGAGAGTTATAGGCTGTCTCACACTATGAAACAGCCCAGGGACCATTTGGAGACTGACTGGCCCAGCGCAGATTGCACCTATAGAGCTACATGTTCAGACCGCTGAACAGGATGGCTGTGACCAGAAAGCCTGTTGGAAATGTTCCCAGGTTGGCATCAATGTCCTAACACTGCCATGGAAGGAGTGCTGGGCAAGGCCAGCACCCTCCCAGGGTCTGCAGTACCTGTGCAGGCTGGGTGCTGCTGCTCAGGACTGTGCCCTTGCTCCTCCTGTAACAGATGACTCCCAAAGGGCCCAAAACTTCAAGAGAGAGGGAAGATTAAGAGTCTGTGGAGGGTGCTTTACCATTGCTACTGATAGGACCACACAAATATTATTATCAAAAATAAGGTGGTTCAAAACAGAACAGCTGAGTAGGATCATGAGTAAAAAGCCTTTTCAGGTAAATACAGCGTCATCATGTTGCTGCCAGGAACAAAGGTAATCATTTCAGCTGACAGGACGATGCAGAATTGAGTTCAACTGGCATAAATGTAAAATGTATGCATAATGCATATTCCTGGAGTAGCAGAAATGAAAATAGGCTTGGTATCATTCCGCTTTGATAAACATGGAGCTTATCTTCTGTTTGCAATAGCAATTTATCAAGTCTGATGTCCTAGAGCAGTGGGGGGACAGGGGAACATCTGCAGCATAGTGAACAGCATAGAAAGCACAGCAGAGATGGCTGGACACCTTTGTGGAGCTCACAGGGTGCAGAAAAAATAAAAGTTCTGCAAGCTTCAGTCAGAGGGTGTGCCCTGGAACTCAGTTGATCTAACCCTTACCTCTCAGCACTGCAGTCTTTGTTAAGCACTACTCCTGGACATAAGAGGAATGCTGGATGAATTTTTCCACCTCTCTTGCCCCCTGCTCATTCCCAGCTGTGTGAGATGTGGCACCTTCCTCTTCCTGTTGTTGCAAATGCTGGCTCTGATGTTGCCTCAGGTGAGTAATTGAGACTCTCAGGGCTAAAAATGTAGGTGGGGTTGGAGTATAAAAGGAACACGGTTAGGACAATCCATAGGGTTCAAAGCATGTGGATGTGCTTGTGTATTTACGTAGTTGAATATATGAGTGCAATGGAAGAGACCAAAGCAGAGACCTTAACTAGTATCAGAGGATCAGAGCTATTCAGCAGAACTGGAAGGTAAGGGAAGGGATTTTTTCCCCAGTCTTGGGCTATTTTTCCAGCATTTGGTCGTTTAATGGAGGTACTTGGTGTGTTTGGTATGTGACAGTTCACCAGTACAAAAACATTTTCATTTACAGCAAAGACAAAGGCAAGAGGAGACACATCTGCAGCACCACTCCAAGACACCAAACCTGCACCTGTATTACACTGAATGGTGCTGCCTCCTCCTTCAACAGTGCCTGGTCTCACGCAGACCTTGGTGAACCCCTGCCACGAGTACACAATTTTGTTCTTGCATCAGGGTGGGGCTGCTGGGATACACACTCCTGAAAGATGGGTCCCACCGAGAGGTGGAAAGGTAACCCTGACACTGGGACACTGAGCTGCAGAGAGAGGATATGATGTGCTTTAAGCAGGTGATGGAAATTTTACCCAAAAGATGCATCACAACGTCAAGAAAAAATTTTTCATTTGGGCAGAGGTAGGGAAAGGAGAATCCTCCTGCCTTGAACCACAGAGATGGAGGGGACCCAATCCAGCTGCCAGCCGCTGAGTTTCCCATTTATGTGTAGCATAAGCTACAGTACTGCACAGGCTCTGAAGGCACACTTCCTTTCTCTTCCCATTTTTAATGGCTTTAATGGAGCCCTAAAGCCAGCTTGTCTTCATTCTCTGGTCTTCATTTGTTGTGATTATTTCTATACAGACTTTGTGGAGATCTAAGAGCCAAAGTTATAGAATGGGTTTTTGTAGAGTTAGGAGGAAAATCACAGCTGATTTTACCTTTAAGGAAAGAATGAACTCACCAAATATCGCAGCTGATTTTTATAGAGAAATGTGTCTACACAAACTAATTTAGCATATTGAATTTAAAAAAGCATTAAAACCCCTTAAGTACAACATTTCTGCGTTAAATGAAATTACAGAAAGTCAAATGCAATGGCTGGAAGAGGAAAAATTATCTAGTCTCATATTTGATTTCCCTGACTGCTTCTTGTTGGCTCACTGAGCACATTCACTTTTTCATCAAAATGGTCACCAGAATTTTGTTCTGCTCTGTTTGTTGCAGAGCATCACAGACACTGCAGATCTTAGGAAAAAAAATCTCTTTTCCCTCTTTCTCCCAATGTGTTAAACTGCCATCTTGTAAAATGAACTAACCTTGCAATTTGGTATTAAAATAAACCTCTATGCAAGTCGTTTTTACAGCAGGAACAAAATTTAAGCAATGAATGCTGATACGCCTACACAAATACACATACATGCACACACGCCCACACACAGCCATCCAAAGTGAAGACTCAGTTCCAGATTCTGTATAAATTTGACCTGGGTTGTGCTCATTTCGGATGTGGAAATCTGTAGTTTTTGTGGAAAATGCCTTAGAACAGCACGCAGGGCAGTGATAACACATTTGCAGAGGGGCAGTATAAATAGCAGATCTGAGATAAGATGGCTGATAAGTTCTGGCTTATCAGATAGAAGATGCCCCTCCTGCTTGTGGAAGAGAATGAATGATTTACATATATCTTAACATAATTCTTTGATATCTTTTAGGAAAAAAAGTAGAATGTTGTGAATTTTCCAAACCTACAGAGTCCAAGTCTTGCTTTCCAAAATGATTTTTAGCTAAAACATCGTGATTCAGAAGAATCAGCAGCACAGAGGCTGCTTACACTTGCTGAAATTATTAGCTACGAATGACTGATGCTGAAAGCAAAGCTGAAGGTTATGTATCTTCTAATCACAGCAGGGTAAAACCAGATGACATTGTCTTGGAAGTGAAAAGAAGACATTGACCTGAATTGTCCTCGGCAGAGTTACATGTGAAGGAAGCCCACTTTCCACAAACCCAGCAGCATGGGTTTGGATATACTTGATCTGTCTCTCACTTAGGTGCTGTTTCAAACTTTGGAACATGCACCAAACATGGACAGAATGAGGGACTTACAGTGTCAAAAGCAACATTATCCATATCTTCCCCTCTCTGTCGTTAAATGTTTGCAAGGCACAGCATCAGTCCAGTGCAGAACTTGACGGTGTCTCTCCTTTGTCAGTGTAGACTAAAATACTGACTCTCGCAAAATCTGTGAGTGGTTTACTATTGATTGCAGTGTAGATAGATTTTAGCCTCTGCATCTCTTTGAAAATGAATATGGAGTTTGGACAGACCAACTGAAAAAAAAGTAGATTTTGAATAGGGAAGTAGCACTAAAACCGGTGCACTTATCAAAATAGGTCCCTGGATTATCTTACTACCACCAGTATTTTTACTGCTCTGAAAGCTGTCATTTGTGTTTCAATGAAATACCTAGAGCTGGCTGGCTTCTCTTTCAGCTACTGGAAGTTTATTTTATATGAAGAACTGCATGTCCCTATGTAGGTTACTCAGAATCAGTAAATTTACTGTATCTCAATAAAGGAAAAAGAAACTTATGCTTGGTAAAAGTATTGTATGTCTAGGAAAACTGGCAGACTGCAGTCCTGTTACTTATGCTACAATCACAGTGGGTCACTACTTACACTCTTGGAAAAGGACACACTGACGTGGCTTCCTTGCCTTTAGTCATTTGGTGCAGCTGAGTCAGAAGAGACACAGGTTTAACAAGTGACCCAGCTCATCATTCTCTTTCTGGAGCACAGTGGGATCAAGAAGCATTCTGACTCTTGAGAGAGCTAGCATTTTAGCCTGCATTGGCAAAAGAGAGGCATCAAGCCCTGCACTGGACTGATGCTGTCTCTTGAAAACATTTAATGAAAGAGAGCGGAAGGTACGGGTAACAAAGCTCTTGACACTGTAAGTCCCAAGTCCCCACTCTGTCTGCCCTTGGTGTGTGTTCTATAGATTGAAACAACAGCTGGATAATACTGCCAAGACAACTCAAGTACACCCATCCCACACTGCTGGACAGGATTTGCGAAAAATAGGCACCTTTCACGAATTATGATTTGGAGTAAGAAAATAACCAGCAGTCTATTAGATGAAAACTGAGTATGAACAAATTTGTCTTTGAAGCTACAACTTAATGTGTAACTGACACACCTTTGTTTTGATTTTACTATTTGAATTGCCTTAGAAAAGTAATTGAGATAATCAATGCAAAAACTAAACCACTGGCTATATTATGCCTTAGAGAGAGGAGTTGCAGGCTGAGGTTAGATGTAGAAAAACAGTTATCCTTCTTTTCTATTGCTGCAAAGTAGGTTGGGTTTTTTTTCATGGGAAATCATCACTCTTTCTAGAGAAGGCACATTGAAATGTTCCACTGAAATAGCTTTCCTCTTGACAATAATGGCTAAATCCTTTCTATACCTCATCAGTATTAGCTTTCAATCTTTTCAGAAGCCTCTGATTTCTAGAATCAGTGGGGAACAAGCACTTTCTGCTGAATGCCATCCTTGCTCAGTTGAACCATAGACTCAAGTCTCCCCAGTTTCACAGACATGTACAAAAATTCCCTGCTGCTCTTGAACTGACATTAATTTTGAAGATAATTCTAGAGGAATGCTGGATTGGCTGAAGAGATTTCTTCTTCTATAGGGATTTTTTTCTGAGTTCAAAGACCCAAAGCTCTTAGCCCCAAAAGACCTCTTTACCATCTGTATGAATGATGTAGCTCTGTGCATCACTATTCACTACAGGTCCCAGTGACCAGTGATCCACATCAGGAAATATGAACCCCAGAGTTGCAAATAAAGGGCGTCAGTGATGAGGGACCCTAAAGTGTATCTGTCAGTCTGCTCCTACCCACTGTCTGCCTTATTTCTTCGTGTCATGCCTCCCTCTTCAGTGCCAGAGGACTGCCCAGATCAACTCACAGATTTCCCACCCCAACACTGCAGTGGCAAGTGACTGTCTCATCTCTCATCTGCTGTCCTTGCTTTATAGGGTTCGTATGACTTTTGAAGGTTTGGCCAAAAGCTTATCTGGCCATGTGCCCTCTTGTCCATTAAAACTGCTTTCATAAATCAAAAAGATGAGTATTCTGGAGCCTTTTACATATAACAAAAGGCTGTATCATTGTTTTATTTTTCTCACTGTACTACCTCCAACACCTTGCCTTTCTCTTCCAGAGTGAAGTCTGTCTGACCTAGAGTCAAGCAGAGCCTCTCTTTTTTACAAGTTATTAAAAAAGGGTCAGAAAAATCAAATTTCTTTGGCTCCACTTTTTCCTTCCGTCTCTGATATCATTGATATGTCCCTCTCATTCATTGTTTAAAAAAAAGCATCTACTCTGTCTCACCTCTTGTTTTTCTGTTGAATGTGGAATGGGGCGGCTGGACAGGAGTAGGGAGAGGATAATCTGGTTTTCTTGGATAAATCTAGTTTCTTCCAAGAAGAAAAATAAAAGCAGCATTTTAACTGAGGGTTTATTTTGAATATTTTATCAGGTGAAAGCAAGGGCTGCCTCCAACCTCAAGGTCCACGATCAGTAGCTTCTGCTTTTTGCATCTTATTTCAAGTGGACAGCTCTACATGAAACAGCAAAGCTGTTAAAAGACCCACTTAACAACACAGCATAAAGAAACCATTTCCAAACAGAACTTATTTTGAGATTGTGATTTAGCTCCAATTAATTCAAATTATTCCTCCCTTTGAAGTTTATTTTCATTAGCTGACATCTGCAAATTCTTAGAACAAAATGTAACAGGATGTAGGTTCTTGTAACATTTTAATAGGAATTCTGTATTCTTCCTTCTGTATATGAGGTGAGTGGGCAAATACTTATCTATATAAATTAACATAAATTCATTGGCTACAGTAAAGATATGCTAATCTACATCAGATAACAATTTTTTCTGTTTTATGTAACAGAGAGAAAATGCAAGATGATTTTAGTCTTGAAATAGATTTGAAAAAAAAGTAACTGGTATAATAATTGGGAGGAAGAATACTTCATCTGGACATAAAGTTAAATCCAAAGTAGTTACCATGCCATCATATTGCAGGTTACATCTTTGAAAGTTCAAAAAACATTTATAATACCCTAAATCCCTAAAGCAGCAAGGAAGAAAACAACAGACAGCAATTTACTGCTGTACAGACTGGATTAGGATTGTGTACATTCATGATTTATTGCTTGATAGCAAAATTATTTTTCTTGAGATATTGTTGGAAGTATTATGAATGGTATTCTTGTTGTAAGAGAACAAATAAACCCACCTTGCCTGTGCTCTTCTCCCAGTGATTATTCTTCCCTGACAGTTCCAAAGGATGTATATTTAGTTGCTAAAAAGCACTGTATTAATTTGAATGCTCATTGTAATTAACTAGTTCATTACTGAAACCAAGGTGCTCAGAAGAAACTTAGCTACTTCATATAACACATCCTGGTTGAGATGTTATTTTCCTGATGCTTATAATGATTTTTAAACTTTATTTTTCAGGTGATTCCTCCTTTATCTCATTTTAGTGCATCTATCTCTCATTGATTTCTTGCCTGCTTCATTCTGACCCTGGCAAGGTGCTGGACTGCTGTTGAGCTGTGTCCTCAAAGTTGCGGGTTTGAAGCTCTTGTTGAGAAGGGTCTCCACCTCTCACTTGCCATCGGAATGTTCTAGGCCCTGGCTATTAATCCAAAAATAAGCACTCTCACCACCTCTGTCTGTGTTTAAGCAGACATCCATTAATCTGTACCCAAATACATGAGTTAGGTAGTTAAGGACAAGAAATATTTTTACCCTTTGAATGAATGCTGCTCTTGCTGCAGCTAAGATTATCAGGGGATCGAGCACTCCTCCTCTCCATGTGAGTTACTGCTCACCCAGGGATGGCTGAGGGTCTGAGCTCAGCAGCTTGTTCTGCTGCAGGGGCTGGGGATTCATGTTAGCCTTTAGGCTTCATAAAAGAGGGCCAGAAATACTAATGTCTCTTTTCGGATATAGCAGTGAATCTTCTTCTACCATTATTAGGGGTGTTGCCCACTTAATGTCCTTATTTAGCACAACATTTACACTGGAAATTAAGGGGAAGTGGGATTTGCTTTGTGAAGGCAGCCCAGGTACTGTGCTAGCCATTTATTCCATTTGCTGCACACAGCCTTAATTGACACAGGAGTTTCTGGTTTACCTTTGTTTGAATTTCAAATAAAGAATTAGTGGAAAATGTCTCAGGGATCTGACTGCTTTGGGTATGTGTTCTGAGCTGCAGTTCTGCTCTCCTTAGTGCAAGTGTGTTACACTGTGTGTCCTTGCCACAGAGGCTGAGAGCACCACCAGCTCTCAGTACCTGTGCACAGTGTTTCCCAACACTCACATCATGCCTGTAAAGTACAAGCAGAGTGGACTGTATTTTTATCTGTATTTTATATGGGCTATATTTAGACCTGAACTTCAGCATTCCCCATCTTTTCCCAACTGTGAATAAGCTAACAAAGCTTTGAATAGTGTTTATTTAAACTGTAGAGTCTGCATCTGCATATTAGATATCAGATGCAAGTTCTCCGTAAACAATTAGGTGCCAAAGTCATCAATGTGTTTTCTGACATTTTCTCCTAATCGAGAATAACATTTTCTGTTGGAGATAAGATGTAATCTTTCAAGCATATACTACCACTTGCTATTTCAAGTGTTTGGGGGGAAGATTTTAAAGTTGGAAAAAAATCATGCTGTGTATTTTCAGAAAAAGAGACGAGAGAGATTATAAAGAAACGAATGAAATAGATATCACCGGAAGACTACAAAAGAATTATTAAAGTACTTTTTAGTAATCACCCAGAAGTAATAAACTGATTAAGATTAGCCAGTGTGAGATTGTCAAGAAAACTCCACATGAAACAAGCTGAATTTTCTTCTTTGACTCATAACTGACTTCATGGACAGTGATGAAGCAGTAGATATTCTATACATCTGCATCAGCAGCATTCACTATATACATAGCTTGAGGTCCTCATCAGTAAACTAAGGAAATATTGTGTAGGTGATTCATGAGTCAGTAAGCAATTGCTCCTGAATTCATTTTCAAAAGTAAGTATCAGCTGTGTACTATCAAACCAGGAGGATGTTTCTAGTAGGTTCCTGAAAGGTTCTGATCTCAGATACGTTCTCTTAAATAGGTTAATGAACAGATTGGCTAAGGAAATAAAAGGTCAAATCATTAGCAAATGACTACAAGAAACAAGGAGATAGTTAAAAGCATTTTGAAAAATGCTTTTAAGGAATTAAATATAATCTGGAAAAATCAGAGGGTGCCTAAAATCACTTTGGTAAAATTCAGCAAATACAAGTACAAAATACTACCCAGAGGTAGGCGAGCTCAAATCCTCAAATAAAAATAGATTATGGGTAACTGGGAAGCAATATGTTTTGAAAGGTTATGAGGATTACTAAGCATTACAGACTTGAGTACTGGTCAATACCATGATGAAGGTGAAAGAGCAGGCAGACTTCAATGTGGGTGTATTAACAGAGAATTTTACACATCCTGGAGAAGATGCATAATGGGAGGCCTTGTCTGGGACACCTAGAGAAACAGGCTAACAGAATGGATAGTCAAGAAGAAAACAGCAGGGCCAACAACAGTTTTGGAAAGCAAAGCATAGACTGTTAAGAAATTGGATTAATTTAGCCCAGATAAAGAAAAAAAGGAGTAAGTCAAAGCGGTCTTTTGCAGACAGATACTAGTTTATGGTGATTGTGCTCCTGAGAAGAAGGCAAAGAAACAAAGAAAGTAAAGAAGACTTTGAGTATATTATAGGGCCCCCTTAACCCCACACCTGATGCTAAGGTTATGAAATCTGGAAGAAGGTAGTTAGGGTGGCCGTGTGGTCTACCTGACTGAAAGTCTCTGAGAGTAGGCAGACAAGCCCCTGCCAGAGACAGCTGCCAGACTCCTGCTGCAGTGCTGGAGTGCTCTACTAGAGAACCTCTGTCAGATTCCTTCTGTCCCAATGTTTCTAAGAAATATCCAGTGGGTTGGAATTTCTCACTACCAGTGAACATTAACTGACAGGCAAGCTCCTGCTGCTTCTTTCATCCACTTCCAAGTAAGAACTTTAGTGCTCTGCATTTTGACTATTTCCCCCTGAAATATTTAGCTTATGGTTTTAATTCATTTGTGAGAGGAAACAAGAGAACTAACAAAGCCTGCTTTCCAATGGATTTGTGTTCACTTTTTCTCTCACCCTCTGCTGTAACACCAGCATTTCTCCCAGCCCCCATGGACTCCTTGCATTGTTTCTTAAAGTCTCACAGCACTGAGCTCACTGTCAACAGTACCTGCAACTCCCCCTTGTCTTTTTGAGTTCCACCCCATCAGCCCCCTTGGCTGTTCCCTCATTGTTGCATAGGGGGGGCTATCCCATATATTCCAGCTGTTTTGGGGGTATATTTATGCTTATTGGCCAATATGAGTGGCCAAATGAAACACCAAAGAGACCATCTAACTGTTGAATTCACTCTGAAGCTTTTCCCTCAGTGTAAAAATGAACGTGGGTTGCTTTCTTTGATCCAGCTGTGAGTTTCATGGCACTTGTAGAAGCTTGTAGACTGCTGTCAAACTTACCTGAAATGAATTAAAGGGATCAGAAGTCATTGGCAGACAGAAAATATTGCTGTTAGAACATTATTTGTTTAAGTACTCAAGCTAAGAGCACTTTTAAGAATACTTCATTTTTCATGTGTTTTTAAATACCATAAGCAGTGATTTTGTCTCTGTTTTGTGAGAGACATACAACACATAATTTTACAAGTTTTGGCACTTACTCTTGTGGGTATACTCTGTGTATCTCCTAAATAGCTCAGGACAAGCACTAATAAATGACTCTTTAAATATATTTCTTTCCTTGCTTGCAACTGGTTTAACTGGTTTAATAATGCAGTAATTGTGATGCTTTTAGCTTTCAAATACTTCAGATAAGCCAAGATCTTTTTGCATAGGCCATATTTGAAGAAAGTAAGTTACACTTATTCTGGTCTGTTAATAACAGCTAACACTTTGCACTACTGTTCTTTCTACACTGTAATTAGACTCATGTAGAGCTGACTTCTATCCTGATAGGTTGAATTTGGATGCTTCATGTGCATGTACATTGCATGAAGTAATTGCAATAGTTGTAACAAAACTCAGAAATATTCAGGACAGTGGTCAGGTGCCTCCTCATTCCTCACCAGTGGATGGCTCGATGCAGCACCTCTGGCAGAACTGAGGCAGAAGCACAGGAATTATTCAGTCACAGTAATCTTGTGTCTCAGGGGGCTCCCAGTCCATTTTCACATTGTCTGGGTCACAGCTGAAGAGATTTCTGACACACTCAACTGATTACAAATAACAGTCCAGAAAAACTAAGGCATTTTAATATTAAAATAAAAATACAATGGTCAAAGGCTTCTACACCTCTTCCAGTCCTCAGTAAACTGGTGTAAATAAAATATTTGGTAGATTTCCTTAATCTAGGAGGATACTACATTTCCATTTTGCCAATTCCCTGGATCTGGGCCATGAATGGTAGGCTTTGGGTCCCACAGCTTAGTGTTTACAAAGTCATAAGAAGATGCACATTTGCAATGGCTTAAAATCTATTTGTCTCATTTTGGACTGGCTGCACACAGTAGCTGTTTGGGATCAGCTCTGAACTGACTGCAGAAAGAAGCCCTACAGGATAAAGAAAGCCTCTTTGAACCCTCTGTGGTACACCTGTACAAGACTCAACCATGATCCTGGTACCCTCAATGAGAAAGTCCTCATTAAACCCCTCATCCTCTCCCTCTGGCTCAAAAACCATAGCAAAGAGACCAAACACACAGAGCAGACCAATAGGACGGGGAAAAGAGAGACTTCTAATGCCTGAGGTTCCGGGAGACTTCCAGCAGCTGGAGGTGTGCACTAACCCATTTGGGTCTTTCCTGCTGGCAAGCCTTTGGGTTCAGAACTATAGTTTCTGGGGTGTTAGTGAAGGACAAGGGGCCAGGGGAGCGGTGGGTACTGCTGAAGAAGGGTATGTGGAAGGACTATAAGGTGATCAGGAAATACAAGGGACTTACCATGCAAGGACATGAAGGGGATATCTGATTATTCTGAGAATGTGTGGATATGGCCATTGAGCAGGCCTAGCGCAATTCAGATAGGAATTAATAGTCAGGCTAGAGTAGGGGAAATGAATTTCCAACAGGGAACTGACCTTTCCTTTAGAGCAGCCCTTGTCTGTCAATAAAGAGAATCAGCCTAGGCACACCATTAAAAAAAAAGTGTTTATTTATGTTGCCAGTGATATCTCTCCATGTAACAGATCCCATGTTAGTTTAGCTCAGACCTGAGAGCTGCTGCTGTCAAAAGCCCTAGTTATCTCTCATCCGTGGCAAACAATGCATCTTTAGGTATTTGCTCAGAGCAGATTTGGAAATACAGACTTCCTGTGCTGTGCTAAACTGTAAATACCAGTGTCTGAGCTTCTCAGTATAAGCAGTTTCTAAATAATCTCACAAACTCTTCACCTGAGGGAAATTTCAGTACAAGTAAATGATTGTTACGTGTTGAATATCCTCTTCAACTGCATGCAGCAAGAGACAAAAAGGATTTATAATTTTCTCCCTTAACCAACAAGTGATATTATAATTATTAAAGGTGTCCATAGGCAAAGTGCATAATATCACTAGGATATATGGACTGCAAATGTAATTTACATTTAGCTGTGTTAGAGTGACTACTCCATTAAGTGTTGTTTCAAGTAATTCTAAAATAAGATTATGCTTTAAGGAGCAGATATAGCTTATTTAAAAGTGGTTTAAAATTAGATCATATATTCTGCATAACTGAAATAGGATGTGCATGCACGTGTGTGTGTGGGAGAAAATAAAAACAAAAGATCTTTTACTACTCTTTTCATCTACACTTTTGAATTCCAAAATGGAATTTTATATTAAATGACAATGGAATGTAGTTAGAAGATTTTGCTGTGGACCACCTCCTCCAAAATTCACCCTTTGCTGTCTCCTATCACAAACCCCTCATCCATTAGTAAGATATTGAGCAGGTGCATACTTCTGCCAAAGAAAATGTACAAAGTTAAACACATGTTGAATTGTTTTACTAAACTACATCCTTATTACTGATCATGATGGCTTATCTGGAAAATCCCAACTATGTCTTCTAAGCATTTGTGTTATTCCAAAGGGGTTTCCACAGAGCAGGAGGAAAGCTGGGTGATCAGCCTGTGCTGCTGTGGCTCCACAGAGGTGCTCTGAAGGTCAGTGTTAAAAGCCACTGGATTAAGGGTTTAGTTTTGAAGACAGCTGTAGGAATTAGCATCTTGGAGTTGAAACACTACGGGAAAAAAAGAAGAAAGATCACGGTTACACAAATACAACCAGCCAGCCACCGTACTGCAGGGAGAAGGAAAGTGGCCCAGTGCCCATTCCGGCGGGATGCACTCCGTGCCCGGGGCAGGTGAGGCGAGGCGGCGAGCGCGGCGGCCCGTGCGAGGCGCCCGCGGGCCGCGGGCCCGGAGATCCCGAAGGCGCAGTTCCCATTCCCACCCAAACATCGTTCACTTCGACAAAGGCATCCCTCCCGGGCAGCCCGGCTGGCCGCACGCGTCCCGAGGGAAGCCGAGGAACAGCCTGTGCCCCCGCCACCCACCCTAGAAATGCTGGAAGCAGCCCTGACAGGCACCAGCCCACGCTGCGGATCTAGCTGGAGCTGCCTTCCCCCGGAGCGCCAGGCTTCTCCTGCTCCCTGCAGAGGAGGGAGGGAGGCGGAGCGGGGTATTTTGGGCCCCTGATCCCCCCCTCCTGCCCTCGCCCCGCAGCCGCTCCCGCGGGTCCCGCCGCTGGCCCCCGGCGCGGAGCCGCCGCGGCGCCGCCCCAGGCCCGGCCACCAGGTGTCGCTGCCACGCGCCGCGGACGAGCCCCGCGCCCCGCGGAGCCTCCGCAGGTTCCCCGCCCGCGACCCCTGAGCCCCTGGAAAGCAGAGCGGCTCCGAGTGGGGCGGGCACCTGCCCCGCCTCCGTCCCGAGCGGAGCCGGCTGCAGGTGAAGAGAGGTGCCTCGACGCCTCTCCGCGGTTGCAGCACCGCCTCCCCCGGCACCGCACGGCGCCGTCCTCCTGCCCCGTGAGTGGTTGCCGGCTGACTGACAGGCGAGGCGGCCACATAGGGCGGCCGCTGGCTGGCGTACACCTATAAGGGCCGGCCGTGAGGAGCGCCGTGAGGTGTGGGGTTGCCCGTGGTCGAGCCGCTCGGCGAGCATCCATCCTCCCACGGCCGGGCGTCCACGCTCGCGGAGCCGAGCGCTGGCTCCCCGGCAGCAGCCCTGCCCGCCGATCCCCGCAGCAAGTGGCAGTCCCGCGCTGCGGGCCCCCCTCTCCGGCAGCGGCGCCCGAAGGATGCGGAGCGGCGGAGCGCGGGCGGCGGCGGGGCGCCGCGGGGGGACCCGCCGCTGCGCCGGGCGCGGGCGCCGCCGCCCCTGCGCGCTGCGCCGGGCAGGAGCTCAGTGAGCGCGGTGGCCGCGGCGGGAGGAGGCGCAGGCGGGCTCGGCTCTGCCGTCGCCGGAGGGGCTGCGCGCCGCTCCGAGCCGGCGGTGGGGCTGTGCGGAGCCCCGCGCTGGGGAGGTTGCGGGCGGCTCCGCCACAGGTGATTCGCGGGCCGGGGGTCGCGTTCCGCCCCGCTGCCGCTCGGCCGCCTCTGTGCGTTCGCACCCCTGCGCCGCGGCCGCCTGCGCGAAGCCCATCTTCAGCCGCCTCGCTGTGCCGGCGCGACCGGCAGCACCGGGGGACATGGCTTTGCTCCGGCTCCTTCTCCTCTTGCTCCTCGCCCAGCGCGGGCTGGGGGCTGCCGCCGACCAAGGGCAGGCAGTGCGCGGCCGGGAGCGGGCGCTCGGAGGGAAGCAGTCTACTTACAACCACATCAAGAGCCGGGAGCCTCCGCCGGCTCCGCGGAGCCGCTCTACAGAGAGCACCATCTTGGCGCAGCGGCTCGCCGAGGAGGTGCCCCAGGACGTGGCCTCGTTCCTCTACACGGGCGACTCCCGGGAGTTGCGGCGAGCCAACTGCTCCGGGCGGTACGAGCTGGCCAGCCTCGCCGGCAAGTCGCGCTTCACTTCGCACCCCTCCCTGCACGGTGCCCTGGGCACCCTCACCCACGCCACCAACTTACTTAACATGATCCTCCAGAGCAATAAGTCGCGGGAGCAGAACTTGCAGGAGGACCTGGAGTGGTACCGCGCCTTGATCAGGAGCCTGCTGGAGGAGGACCCCAACATCTCCAGGGCCGCTATCACTTTCAGCACGGAGCCTTTTTCCTCCACTCCCCAGGTTTTCCTCCAGGCCAGCAGGCACGAGAGCCAGGTCCTCCTGCAGGACTTGTCCTCCTCGGCTCACCGCCTGGCCAACGCCTCCGTGGAAACAGAGTGGTTCCACGGCTTGAAGCGCAAGTGGAGGCCACATCTGCACAGGAAGGTCTTAAACACGGGCCCCAAAACTTTGGAAAACAGTTGGAAGAGGCGGGAGAGCTTCACTGCTGAGAAGAACCACATCAGGTGGTCCTCACCATATCTGGAGTGTGAGAATGGGAATTACAAACCCGGCTGGCTAGTGACTCTCTCGGCAGCTTTCTATGGGCTGCGGCCAAACCTCCTGCCCGAGTTCAGGTAGGAGGAGTGTTCTGCTTGCTTTCTGTCGAGAAGGGGAGGGGGTAGTTTGGTTCTGCTCCACTCCTAGGGAAGGGCATTTTGGGTCTCTGGGTGACCTCATCAACCCCTGCCGCACCGGCTGCTCAATCACACCACAGAGCAACCTCAGGCCTTCTTGTTGAGGTGTGCCTTAGGGAACTGTTGCTCAGTACAAGAATCGCTGTCGTCTCGGTCTGTAAGACAGCGTTTGCTTTACCTGCTCCTACTGGAGCAGGCGTGCATGTGGGTTACGTTCCTGGTGTGCTTTTGGTGGGGAGACGAGAGCAGCAGTTGCCAGTTGAAGTTTATCTCTGTCTGCAAGAGGAAAATGTTCACCAGGGCGTTATTAAACTATGTAATAAACCTAACTTGACCCCAGCTATGCTTTTAACCAGCTGGGAAATAACATTATTGTGCTGGTAAACTGCTGTTTCTGGTCTCCAGAGCACATCCACTGTGGGGTGCTCCAACCTGGTCAGCACACTTGTAGGTAAATAGGTGTTGGTGACTGCAGTTCTGTCATAGTGCATGTGGCTATAACCTCGACTGGCAGTAGGAAAGCTTTCCGTAGGACACCACCAGCTTTATATTTGATACCTGGCATATGTAAAGATTTGCTTATTTTTTATTGCTTTATGTACTTTTTGTTGCTTTTATATACTTTGCCACTGAGCTGCAACTAGCAGAGAGGAGGATAGAAAAAGACTCTCTTGTGTCTTTGTATTTTGACAGCAAGGAGAGTTTGCTCAAAGAATGACCTGTAGAGTAAGAGATGTCAGATTTTTCCCCGGCACTTCTGCAAGGGGTTCACAGGTAGCTCTGCCCAGCGGGGAATGTCTGCTGCCCAGAAGCAGCTGGCACTTCTCAGGGTGTGAAAGGAACACAGGATTTCTTTTGTGCTATGAATTAGTAGTAAGTGAAGATAGATAAGAACATAGCAGACACAGAAGAGATTTTGCCACACCTAGGTGGCAAGGCAATAGTGTCTGCAAAAGCTGTTTCTCTTGGCTTAGTCTGAAATCCAGTGAGATCAGAGATATGAGTGGAGTCATAAATCCTTGAAAAACCCAGAATCTGTTGAATGGATAATGGCTGCATATTTCTCTGTTGAATTACATTTTGCCCTGAAATTTTCACGCTTATGGGAATGGTAGGGTTAAGGTAAAATGAGCTCATCTGTATGCTGTTTGTTGCTGAATTCCTCTCGAGACTAAAACCCAGGAATAGGTCTACTGTAAGAGCTCTTTTGGACCCTAGGGAGTCCAGAGGAGTCAGGAAGCTTGTCAGAGATCATTGAAATGCAATGTTCAACACTTGATGAATTTCAGGATGTGGATGAAAGTTAATGTAGGCTGATAGTCTCTTGTTGGGGGTAGAGTTTTGCAGGACCACTAGGCTGGAGGTGTGGTGGCAGCCACAAACTAGTGGAGCATATAAATTTTGATATGAAGCTTATCTCAAAGAAGCTTCAATCTTGACCTAATTGAAGAGGAAATAAACCCATGTTTTAAGCAAAAGAGTCTAAAGCTTCAATCCCATCTCTGTGCCAAGATTCTGTGATGCCAGGAAGCATCTCAGTGGTGTTGGTTTCTGCTGTGGTGGCTTTGGTGTGCAGAGCACACCAGTTCTGTTTTGGAGTAACCCTGGCCAACCCAGGCAACCAGTAGATGTCCTCCTGGATGCGGTACAGAGCAGTGCCTTCCCTGCCTCATCTTCCCAGCCTCTGTTTGCCATGTGGGGGTCACTTCTGTTAAAAAATAGAATAACCTCTTATAACCCTGATACTTCAAATGGCATTCACTGAGCTCATCTAAGCTTGGAGAACCACTTCTTATTAAGAAGATCTTGAGATGGAGTATGCTGTGCAAGTTCAAAGTGTTGTGTTGCTGCTGTACTGAACAGTTAGGACAAAACTAACAAAGCTTTGTGGTATCAAAAGAGATGAGTTTGTAAGCATTTCTAAAAAATGGGTTATGTTTTATGCCAAAATGGGTTATGTTTTATGCCAAACTATTAAAGAAGCAGGTGGAAGAAGTAAAATTATAAATGCATGTATGCACATTCTGGCAAGGCTAAAGGGTAGTTCCTGTGTTCCTGGTTTGAGGTATGCTAGCTGGAAGATGGGCTTTAATGTAAGCTTATCATTTGGGATATTGAGAAAGTAACTTCTCAGCTACACAGAAAATAGGATACACAAAATATGCTTCTTCTAAGACTTGTAGTTTGTCTCTATCTACACAATGTTTTCAATACTTAATAGGTACACAGCCTCAATGTGAATTTTTAAGAGAAAAAATGGTTTAACGTATGTGTATGTAATAGAAAACTGTAAAATCTAATGTGGTTACTGGAAAATTAGTGTGAATTACTATAAGATGCCTCTTGAAGTAAGCTTTACTTCCCCTCACCAACAGTCTTTGAGTGACACAATATTTTGACTTCAAATCCTTATTTAAGGCTCATATGATAAAGCAGTGTTTACTAACCTTCACCTTTTGGGACAGCTAGGTTGGTTCTCCAGAAAATGTATCTTTGAACCATCTGTTAGAAACATTTTAATGAATCAGTGTACATGCTCCTCCTATTTAATAGTCTGGCATGATGTCCTTAATGGTAATGTAGTGTATGCCCCTTTAATATTATTCGAACTGTTTGTGTACTTTCTTTGCTCACATTAGGTTAAGGCATGGTACAATAGGGTGAGATACATTCGATCATGCTACATTCATGAAAGAGTTCTTTCAGATTACATAAGGAAAAGCCGTTGCTCCTTCTTGGTATCTCTTCTGTGGTAGTAACAGATGTTTGTTCATGTGGCATAGCAAAGGAAAGAGTTTAATGGAGGCAATACTGGTAACTGCTACTGGCTGTGTTCAGTGCATGCTACTACTGCAGTGCTGTTGTCAATGACATTCTGAAAGTGCAGCCAAAAGCAGCAAGCTTTGCTCTTAACACTGGGAAGAGTTACAGTGCTTTTGGCCTGAGGATGTGAGTGTTACAGGCCAGGAGGCTCCTGCAAGCAGCTTGTCTGTCTTCAGTTTCACCTCTCTCCTTCCCAAGCGATTACTGCCAAACTGCCCAGAGTGAAGGCCAAGGAGAGAACATGGTTGTCTTGCCATGACTAATACTATAGATGAATACTGAGATGAAGTTGTGCTGATAAATGTACCAGAGGCTGTTCAGGCCCAATGGGGCCACATTAGCCTAGTACAATGCTAAGCTAGCAGTGCTGGCTGTCTGCAGCTTCTTAGCAGTGCTTGCTGGTATTTTGTTGTCAACATCTGCTGGTCTTTCCACCCAAAGTGCATGGAGAGAACATTACTACTGCCTGCTTGCAAGAGGCAGTGTAGGCTCTCATTCAGAAATGAGGATCCCCAGAGACTAGAAGTAGTCACTTGGCGTTAACCATCCCTTCTGTCTAAACTGATGCTGTTTGCAGCTGAAATTCACCACCTAATGTGCCTAATCACTCTACTACTCCAGTGCTGCAGGGGGTAGAGCCCAGTAGCATCTGTTGCTGATCTTCCATGTCCCTCCTCTGCTGCTGCCTATCACATGATGAGAATGAACCATATTTTATGGCAGGTAATGAGCCAACTGTCCTCTCTGCAGCCCTACTGAGAAGATGGGAAAGTGTGGGAAGCTGATTCTTATAAATACAATTCTTTCTCTAGAGTATTTTCTTGGCCTCAGAGAAGAAATGAGAGGTCTTCATTGCTTTAGCAGTCCAGGAGACAAGTGGGGAAGATCACTTACTCTAGAGGAAAGATGACCAAATAGTCAGCTAATAGGAACACACAAGTTAAAAAGAAAGTCCTCCTTGGGTCACTGAGTCAGTCTTCTGCTGTCACAAGCCCACTTAATGTCATCAGCTGACAAATCCCCATCTTAAAGTAGATGGGTTTCCCTCTTGACTCTTCAGTTCACTGGCATGCCAGACCTAATGGCTGGATAGCTTCTCCTGGTTTCTGACCTGAATTTATTCACAGTCAGTTCTCATGCATTTTTTTCTGGTCCAGAACTGTCTTCCATCTGACTTAGCACTCTTAGCTGGTGTTTACTGCCCTGACTTATTTATAGACAGTGGCCCCTTCTCCACCTTTGTTTACTAGACTACACAAAGTGGCTTTCTTTAGTCTCTGTCATAAACTCTCTGTTGCCATGGTCCCTCTTCTTAAGTCCTGTCCCAGTATTTCTTGAAGGTGGTTAGTCAGATTCATGTGCGCTGTTTCAGCCTTGTGCAATGACATCAATTATCCCCAAACTCTGATGAATGAGTTGCTGCTTTTGCAGTTCAAAATGTTCCCTTGTGTGCTGTTCTCATTTTCTTTAATGTTGTATTGTAATACATCTACATTTTGGGAACTGGTCATTGGTCTCACATGATTTCTCATTGTGGAGGTCAGATTGGCTTCAGGATACAGGGCATTGGCTTTCTTTCCCCCATCCCACCACATTCCAGCAAGTTTTTCACCAAATTCAGCACAGCATTTGCTATCTTTTTTTTTTAAGGTTTTTAGGAAGAATCCAATGGAGTAATGTCTGTTTTGGCAGAAAGGTACTCAATCAGCAAGCTGAATAAGTTGGGAGTGGGGTTTTTTGTTTTGGTTTTTTTTTTTTTTTTTAAATTTTATTTTATTTTGAATGGAATCTTGTTCTGGAGCATTTACAGGTGACTTCATTCTGAAGTTTGGCCAGGTTGTGCTACATCTTAATATCTTCTGTCTTCCAGAAGCTTGCTACTTCTTAATTATTGGGAAGATATTCCTTGATGCAAAGATAATCTTTACTGCACAGTTAGATTGAGCTGTTTCTTCCCTAAAGGCAGTGTAATGTAGTGATTTCCACTGTACTATTAACAATTGGACCACTCCAGTGTTGGACTATGATGGGACTCTTAGTTAAGGAGACATTACTAAAGGCAGATTAAACCATGAAGATAGAAGTATTTATGACAAATAAGTAATTTCTTAGGGATTAGACATAATTTCATATTCTGCTAAATATTTCACAGCTGTTAAATTGCTTGGTAAAAAAACCTAAACAAATGTAGACATGAAAAAAAGAAATTTTAAAAATGGGCAATTATTTTAAGCATGCTTTAATTTCTTCCTTTAGCCCCCTTTTTTTAGTTTCTCCCAATCTCTCTTTAGTCTCAGTACTGAGCTAAGAGAAAATTAATTTTAATTGTTTAAGGAGGCTTTTTAATTTTTTGTGCCATTGTGATGTGACACTAGTTGTATAATACGGAAAGTATTTTGAAATGGTGTAGTTGACATTTTTTATAACATGTCCTGGCTCTTAACATGATTGAAGGTGTGGGTGGATTTAGAACAGGTTTCAAAAATGAAAACGAATAATTTATTTCCTAGAATTTCTGAAAGTCTTGGATTTCTTTTCCTGAAAAGAAGTTAAAACAAAGAAGCTTCTAATGATTTACTGTCTGTTTGTGGAAACCCCCAGGATGTTGTAAGTGTTCCCTGGGCAATCAGTCATGTCCCTGCCAGCATTTTTCATATGAGGTCATGGATAGGGATAGAAAACTGGATGTTGATGAAACATAGGAAAGGAACAATAAATAAGGGATTTTTCTTTTTAGAACCATGATTCGTCTTTCTTCAGTACTGGAGAAACAGAAGTGGGTCTTTGAAGAAAAAAGTTAAATATGGCCATGAGAGGATTGAAACACATACTGCATTCATGTCCGCAATTACGTAGCATGTGCTAAGTTGCAATAAAAGGAACTATTCTTTTTTGGGTCAAACTTCTGTTTCCAATTCCTCTGTTCTCCACCTCCATCCCCTTTGGGCCTGACTTCCAGCACAGCAGGTTATCAAAGTTCTTTTGAAGGGGATGGACATGTGGCAGTCCTTACTATCTGAGATTCAGCTGTAGGACTGTCATCTTTTCTGTTTGTGAATGTGGGCTGAGATAGAAATGTTCCTAAGGGTAAGAAAAAATGTATTGCTGTGTTAGGTCAGATGAAAGGTTTCCGTAGCCCTTGCTCCAAAAGCAGCTTCTGGCAGGTACTGAAGGAAAAATGTCAAGTTCTCCTAACCTGATTATATCCAGTTTACCAATATTAAGCAATAAAAATAAATTGTTTTTCAGACTTTATCTGAATGACTGGATAATAAGTATAGATTAAACTGACCTTCATGGTTCTAATCCATGTTTTAACGCATTTGTCTTCTGCAATGTAGTTTGGCATTGTATTCCATAATCTATTTATTTATTACATAATATCTATATATTATGTGTTCCATAATTTTTTGGTTTTAGATTCACTTTGTGAATCTAAATTCATTGGGAGATCCCAGATTCTTGAATGAACATTTCCCAAAGTGTTTTTTACATCTTTTCTGTGTCAGGCAGGTTTAGTTGTGGGTTATATTAAGTGTTTTTATCACTCACAGACTTTGTCACTGGCTATCCATTTGTGGTCATCTGTGAATGTGCCAAACAAAGAAAAGAGTTGTGAAGTCCAGCTTGTTAACTGCCCTGCATGTGAAAGCTGACTTTAGTTTCATTGATTCTTTCAAGAGCAATGAAAATAACTAATTTTTAACAAAAGCCATCTCTACTCTGAGCAATCTTTATATCTTGGTTTTGTATTGTGTTAGAGATTTTAGTTCAGCCTTCCACTTTGAGGTATTTGAAATGTTTTTAATTAGTAGAGCCTGTCCTTTTAACATGCTGTTTCTAAAAATGTCCTGGTTTTGTCTTACATTCTTGTAATTTGTATGTTCCTCCTTGCCCAGGTTTATGCCTTTCCATTTTTGGGTTTTTTTTGAGGTTGGCTTCCACTTACTTTTGAGTTTTAAAATGATCTTGTTACCTTTAAATAAATCTTCAGGGTCACAGGATTTGATATAGTTAGGCTGAGACCATCCCTCCTGTGTAGGATTCTTCTATTTCAAAAGCTCTTTGTGTTCCTGACATATTTTCTTCTATCATGCTCTGTTCCTTGGGACTCTTTCTACCTGCCTCTTTCACCTCATGGAGGGTAATGGAAACATTTCAAAAAAAGTAACCTGAATTTGGCTCCAAGACCTTTTTTCATGGGGGTAATCTAATGTAAGTGGTACTCCACCATCACTGACATCTGGTATTCCTATACAAGGTGATGTTTTGTGACAGAGTGAAGATGCTAGCAGAAACTTGAGCATCCTCAAGCAAAAAAAAAAACCCAAACAACAACAACAACAACAAAAAAACAAAACAAAAAAAAACCCCCAAAAAAACCCCCAAACCATCTCTGCCCCTCCGAGTATCTAAGAAACTCTCTGGCTAAACTGCAGGGAAATCCCCAGGGAGGCAACACTGCATGCCATAAATCTCAAGTCAGATTTAAATCTGAAATAATTCTTCAGACAATAGAGAATTCAGCTTTAAGTATTCTGCCCTTGTAGTACTTTTTCAAATGGCCTAGAGAGATTTTCTTTGCAGGTGAATCCTAATTTATGTGCCCACACTGCTTTACCTTACTCCTCAGTTAAGTTTATTTTTAGTGAAAGCTGGTTCTCCTTTGAAAGGAGTGTGTGTGTGCTGAAGAGCAGCAGTCATGCTGTGGCTGAGGAATTAGGGAGGTGCCTGTCCTGTTAGTAAGGAATTGGTGGTAACTCTGTGACCAGGTCAAAATTGTGTGTCATGTCCCAGTAGCCTTTTGTGAATCTGGCTGGTTAGGCATGGTGACAACTTTAACAATGTGTAAGTGATGCAGAATCCTAAATCTTAACTTTCAAAGGCAAGCAGACTGCAGGAGCTGCTGTTTGTCAGTATGACTTATGGCTGAAACTCATTTGTGAATTTGACACCAGGATTATTTTTGGATGCTCAGTTGATGGTACATTGGAGGAGCCTCAGGTGTCAGGTAGTATGCAGTATTTGAAGACATATTATTGAAAGTGGCAACCTCAAAAATGAGTGGTCAGAAAAAAGGCATCTGCCCTGAAAACATTGGCTTTGCTAAATACAGTGTGTATTTGTCTAGAGGAGTGGGCATTTGTAGATTTCTGAGGGCTGTAGAGAACTTGTTTTTATCTCCTTGTTTTGTGGTAAATAAGGACTTATGAAGGACAGCATGGAGGGCTGAATGAATGTGACAGCAAGAATCTGAGCAGCTGGCTAGATGTGGGGGGATGATGCCCACTTCAGTGTGTGACAACCATGCCTTATACCTTAATTATGAGTGCTCACAATGCTTATGGGCTCAAAAATAAGTGTACAAACTTAGAAGGCAAACTGCGTGTTTAGCTGAGCTGTGATGACCTCTGTGCCAAAAAAGCTTTTGAAGACTTAGAGGACAAGGATGCTGTTTATCACCATTTAAATGCTGGCAGGCTATTATTTTGTACTGTTCTGGCTTAAAACTGACTAGGAGAAGGAGAACATGCTCCTTCTGCTTTTTTTATGATGTAACGGTAGATGCAAAAAAAATATTCTGTAGATAGGTTTTACAACATGTTGTTACAATGAAATATTATAAATACTGAAACTATCAAGATAGCTAGTAGGTTGGGAAAATAAGCTTAAATCAATTTCTGGCACAGATTTCAAGGCAAGCAGCATGCCAACAAACAGTAGTACTGGAAATACAGGCAGGCATTAAAGCCTCTTAAATCAAACCTCTGACCTGACAGAAAATCCTTGATAACATCATTCTTCAATGATTATCTTACGTATAATTCAACTAATTCGTTCTTAACTGTGTGTTTAGCATGGAGATGCAATCCTTAAATACCTCTTTTGTGTGTGTAAGGACTGTAAAATTGTGGCAGGAAACAAATATCTATTGTTACAAGGAGATTAACAAAATATACTTACCTGCCAGATGGTCCACAATTACCAGTAATGTTGTTATTAACTTATGGCTGTGGCTTGGTTCAGCCAGGCAGCATTGCCAGTGTGGATGAATGTGTTACGCTGACAAGCAGAGTCTAGTCTTACACCCTTGATATTTGTCTTGATTGCTTCCACCAAGATAGCAACACTACAATTATTCCCAATTAGTTCGATAAATATAACACAGGGAGTTGGTCCATATACGTTCTGGGAGGATGTGTTCTTCCATATGTTCCATTTTCCGAATGCTGAATCAAAAATAACTGGAAATGTGGGTGGCTAAACAGGCTGTGCCAGCTACTGTATTAATCACAGATGAATTTCAAAAATATATCGTGTACATATTGGTGTACTCTGTGTAATAGCAGTGGGGTACAAGTCTGAGATGGTGTTTTAAAATGGCAAAGGATCTCGAATGAACACAGTAGAAGTCTTGTACCATCATGATACTTTTTGTAAATGCCACATATACGCTTAAAGAAACTTTGCTTTTGAAAGCACTGTATCCTCAAGTAGTTTCAGACCCTGGTACTACTTCAGAAGTGTATTGTTACTATGAAACATCTATTGCAGAGGTCTAGTGAAAAAAGGATAATACGCACCATGGGGGGAAACAGTTGAAATCCAATGGCAGCTTGTAACTATTGGGAGAGAGTGCTTTCCTGCTTCTGCACTGTCCTGTTTCTTCTTGCTGTGAATTTTCACCCCAGAAACTCACAAAGCTCTGAGAAAAGGGAAAACCAGAACAACTTAACCATATCAAAAGTTCAGGTTGTGCTGCAGATGGGAAGAGTGTAGGTAGAAAAGTCTGCACTGAGTTCATGAAGATTAGGTTTTGTGAAAGACACACACTCTTGTAAGAAATGCTTTAGTACAAGAGAAGCAAAAGGAACATGCATTTAGTTTGAAATGGTAGAATTTTATAGTGTTTCTGGAAGAAGTATTATGAAAATATTTTCAAGCTTGCATAGCTTAACAGGGAGATCCTGACAAAACTTAAGCATAAATTGAAAGTGCAGGTGGGAGTGGGGCCTGGTAACCTGGGAGGAGTATGGAGACGCTGTCTGAGCATGACTGTGATCATGAGTATCTTGTATCAGCAACAGTGAGGCCAGCAGGACCAGGGAAGTGATCGTTCCCCTGCACTCATCACTGGTGAGGCTGTACCTCAAATCCTGTGTTCAATTTTGGGGCCCCTCACTGCAGGAAAGACATTAAAGAGGCTGGAGCAAGTCCAGAGAAGGACAATGGAGCTGGTGAAGGGTCTGGAGCACAAGTCCTATGAGGAGCAGCAGCTGAGAGAGCTTGGGTGTGTTTAGCCTGAGAAGAGGAGGCTCAGGGGAGACCTTATTGCTCTTTACAACTACCTGAAAGGAGGTTGTAGAGAGGTGGGGATTGGTCTCTTCTACCAAGTGACAACCAATAGGGCAAGAGGAAATGTCTTCAAGTTGTGCCAGAGGAGTTTTGCATTGCATGTTAGGAAAACTTGCTTCACTGAAAGGATTGTCATGCATTGGAACAGGCTGCCAGGGTTGAGTAACCATCCCTGGAGGTATTTAAAAGATGTGGTACTTAAAGACATGGTTTAGTGGTGACTTTGGCAGTGCTTAGTTAATGGTTGGGACTCAGTGATCTTAAAAGGTCTTTTCCAAGGTCTTTACTGCTGAATGGAAAAGTGTGCTTTGTGACAAAGGATATTGAGAAATCCAAGGTACTTGATATCTTCCAATAACTACAGGCTGATCAGCCTCACCTCAGTCCCTGGGAAGGTGATGGAGGAAATAGTTGTGAAAACCTCTTCTGGAACACATGAAGAGGAGGAGTGTGATTGGGAGTAGTCAGCATGGATTTCTGAGGGGGAAATAGTGTTTAACCAACTGAGCAGCCTTCTGTGTGTGGATGACTGGTGTCCAATTGGAAGTCAGTCACTTTACTATACTCCTGGTGGGCACCAGTTTGACATGAATCACCAGTGTGTGCCTGTGGCAAAGAAAGCTGACAGCCTCCTGGTCTGTGAGAGGAAGTTTTGCCAGTGGGTTGAGGGAAGTGGTCCTTCTTCTTTACCCAGCCTGGTGGGGCTCTATCAAGAGTGCAAGGTTCACTTCTGGGCTCCTCAGCACAGGAGACATGGATGTACTGAAGCAAATCTGGTGAAGGGCCACGCAGATAGTTGGAGCAAGGAAGGGTTGAGTGAGCTGGGACTGTTCAGCCTGGAGAAAAGGCTTCAGGGGCATTTTATGTGTAAGTACCCAGTGAAAATGGGTAAAGGAGAGAGAGACAGACCTTTCTCAGCCTTATTCAATGAAAGGCTGGAAAGCCCAAGAGGCACAAACTGAAATACAAGAAATTTCATTTAACATCAGAAAATTTCTTTTTTGACACTCTGTGTTTGGTCAGTCACTAGATCAGGTTTCCCAGAGATGGTGAAGTCTCCATTATTGAAGGTATAAAAAACCCCGAACTTAACGGAGCCTGCTTTGAGCAGGTGATTGGACTGAATGATCACAAGAAGCTTCTTCCAATGACAGTTGCTGAATGAATCTGATTTTTGCATCTATTATTAACAAAATAATTGTATTAAAGAGCTTTCAAAGGATGTAAGTTCTTTAATCAATTCTGATGTAAGAAGTCCAGAAGTATTTTCCTTTCTTTCCAGTACGTGGCTCTGAGTGTTAATATACTCCTATGCATTCTGATGTTTGTCCCACTAGAACATGCCATGAATTCTCCAAATTGCAGCACTTCTGGTACAAGGCCATACTCAAATGCTTTCTCAGTGCTCTTACTGACCCTAATTTCTCTGGCTTGTGTGTGTTGTCTTTCTCAAAGTAACCTCTAGGTAAGTTTTCTTTTGAAAATATTTATATTCTTTTACTGACACACTGCTCCTACAGGGCTTGCTCGTGATACCACACAGCAAACTCTTAAAGGTGTTTCTTCTCTTCTGGCAGTGATTAGTTTGTCCTTTATTTGTAATCTGTACTTCTCTTTGCAGAAGTGTTTGAGGAGGGAAAGGTGAGTTTCCTCTCCTACCAGTTAGTTTCCCTTGTGTACAAAATGTACACAAGGGAAAAACTTCCTGTGTAAAGGAAATTAAGCCTTCTTCCCTAAGGTGCTTGAGGTCTCCCACGTGAATGGGTTGCATTTCTACTGAAGTTCAATCATCACTGCTTTTCCTACTGATTTCTTTAGAGTAGTCAGGATGATGCTAATCCTTGATAGCTTTGCTGATGTGACTGGTGTATAACATGAATTAGGAGAGCAAGGAGTAGTGTTGGTCCTGCTCCTGCTTTGTGCCTCTGTGCAGCCATGGGGAGATTATTCACTTGCAGAACAGGTCCTGTCCTCAGCCCACACACTAATATTTGTTTGTAAAGGTCCAGAAGATACTAGAAACCTACCTGATGGGATCTGCACATGACCAGATAAGTAATCTGTTACCTCTACTGGTTTGGGCATCTGTCTTGCCAGGCTAAATTTGTAATCCACTGATATCAACATTTTAAAGAGATAATCTGTGCAGTATGGCAGTTTTTCCTCTTAAGGTTATTGCTCACCTGAAACATGGAAGAAACAGTTTCTTGGGATAGAAGTATGGTTTGAGCAGTCCCTGGGAAAACTGCTGTTCAAAACAAGTGTGCGAAGGCACAAAGCTGTAAACTAAAAATATACCAGAATATTCTAGAAGTGTGATGTGTGCTAATTGAACTTCCTAGAACCAGCACTTAAATATTTCAGGTAATTTCTAAATGTGCCCAGCATTAGATTGTTGAGATTCTAGGCAGGAGACTGAGGGGGGTGAAGTGCTCCTGTACTGTCTAACTTCCTACTGTCTGTTTTATGTAATTTTCTAATGCATTCTTCTGACCACTTACATGATGTAGTTGTGCTTCTCCAATTACTATATAGCATGTCTGAAGACGAATGTCCAAATTTAGCTGTTGTGGACTCTTGTTGTACTGGGGTCAGGTATGAGGGAACAGTATTGTCCTGGTTTTGATCAAGCTCACTCTTATGCCTGTTCTAATTTTGTTTTGTTTGTTCCCTCTCAAATATGACTCTGTAGCTATCTTGTTACTATTATTGTGTTATGAGCATTAATTAAAAGAGGGAATGTTGTAGTGCTAGGTTTAGTTTAGCAAGCTGTAGCTTTCCCTGAGAGCTCAGTGCAGCTGCTTGGGGCAGGGCAGCCATTCTGTCCTCCCAGAGTAGTTTTTGGATGGCTCTGCACTCTTGCTCTGGCCAGCTATCACCTCTACAACACAGTGACGGTGAAGGAGGTGAGAAGGGTCTCTCCCTAAGGGTTGCAGAGGACCTTTAATAGTTACATCTTCTCCCGGTGCCCCCAGAGGCAGAGAGACCTCGTGATCCGGGTGGCGGGGGGGTTTTGTCAGATTGCAGGGGCGGTACATGGGTGGGGTTGGGGTACAGGAACCAATAGGCAGAACTCGAGGGAGTGGCCAGGGCTATGGGCAAGGGAAAGTGGGGTGGGGGGGGTGAACAATATGGGATAGGAAAAGCAGGGGGTAAACAGCTCACCACATCTCCCCCTTTCATATTAAGTTGAAAAGGGAAGGGCATACAACAGAAAAAATGGTAAAACAATGCAAAATAGATAAATTTAAAATGATGAGGCAGCTGGTTGTTGTTGACTTTGGAGATTGGTGCTGGTTGGGTTCTCACACAGCAGCTGCTTTTGTACCTTATCCCATTCTTTCTTCTGCTGGGTCTGCTAGGATGGCATCTTTCTGGTTGCTGTTAGTTTCACTTCTGGTCCATGCAGGGTGGCGAACAGGGGAGGCTATGCCACTGCTCCCACTCTGTGTGGCGTGCGGAGCTGCTGATACCCTCGAGGCAGCCCGGGTCTCAGGGTCCCTGGGCTGGGCCTGCCCTGCGGATCCGGTCCCAGGCCGGGGCTTTTCCCCAGCGCAACTGCCGCTCCCGCACTGATACTACTTGCAGCCGAGCCGGTCCTGGTTTTTTGGGTGTGGTTGGTTTTTTGGGTGTGGTTGCTTTTTGGTGAGGTTGGTTTTTTTTTTTCTTTTTGGCACGGGTGCTGCTCTCACGCTGCAGTCTGAGCCGGCTGGCAGGGGGGAGGGGTGGCGTGGGGCAGGACCGTGGCAGGCCATGTGGCACTGGTGCTGGACTGGAGCCGCGTGCACTTCCGGGTTCAGGAAGCAAGAAACTGGTGGAGAGGGGAGGGAGGGGTTGAGACAGGGATGGGATGGGTTCGCCAGTGAAGCGGGGTGTGAACATGGACAGGACTTGCTGCCAGGAGGGAAGAGGCCGCTGCGGCAGCCCCTGTAGCCCAAGGCGGGGTTCCATGGCCGGAATGGAACCCCTGGTGGTGGGGGGAGGGGCTGCTGGGGGCACGTGCGCTGCTGCAGTGCAGGGACTTGGCACAAAGGCACTTTGCGTTTTGAGGGGGGGATGGGAAGGGACCAATGCAGCAATACTGAGCGATGCAGGGGGTGGGGTTAAGGAGGGGCCAAGGGTTTTTGCGGACGCGGGAAGATATGGAGTACAAGAAGGAGAAGGCAACATGGCGGAGCCAAACATGCGGTCGTGGCCATCTTGGCTGCTACTTAGAACCAACATGGTGGGAGTTTTGGGGGATTGGGATTAGGGTTTAGGGGGAGCTCCCGGGCCAGGGTGATCAGCCCTAGCTCAGTGAGGGGACAGGGGAGACATGGAATGGTCAGAACATTTTCCGATCTCTCCTGAAGGTCAGAGGGAGAGGATCAGAGGTTTCTGTTTCCAGATGACTGAGTGAAACAAAACAAAAGCTAGTTCTTTTTATCTCTCACATGCAAGGACCCCCCATGCACTGCTAAAATTAACTCCCAAACTGGGGGCACTGAACTTGCATCTTCTCTTGTTAGGGATGGGTTCTTTCTTGTGGGGGCTTGACATGAG
The DNA here is from genome assembly GCF_017639235.1 of Corvus kubaryi. Lineage (NCBI taxonomy): Eukaryota > Metazoa > Chordata > Aves > Passeriformes > Corvidae > Corvus > Corvus kubaryi. The sequence goes on from NW_024581137.1 coordinate 41,961,177, forward strand.
GCATGACCTCCTTCACCTCAACAAGAACCCACCCCCAACCCTCCACCCAAACCGAGGCAAAAGGATTAAACTAAAAAGAAAAAATGATCCTCTGAACCAGGCCATTTCCTGGCTCCCTTCTGAAGCTTACCAGCACAAAGAGTCTCCCACTCTCATACCAGACCATCCAGGCTCCTCTTCAGGGCTTGCCAGAACAGAGAATCAACTTAAGGCACTCAGCGTGGTACATTGCTGTCCAGCTGACCTGTTTTCAAAACCGCTACTTTTCTCAAGGAGCTAATGGCTGTCCCTTCAGTCATCTCGCTGAAATGTGAGCTTTGCGTCGGGGAACTGGCTTCCCAAAGGCAACTGTGCTCTCCTGGGCACCTCTTCTCAGATGCCACGCATTGGGCACCATTTGTTGTAGTGCTAGGTTTAGTTTAGCAAGCTGCAGCTTTCCCTGAGAGCTCAGCAGAGCTGCTTAGGGCAGTGCGACCATTGTCGCCCTTCCGTAGTCCATTTCAGACGGCTCCACGGTTTTGCTCTGGCAGCTATCAGCGTTACAACCACTGATGGCAAAGGAGGTGAGAAGGGTCTCTCCTTATATAAGGGTTTCAGAGGACTTTTAATGGTTACATCTTCTCCCGGTGGCCCCCAGAGGCAGAGAGACCTCGTGATCCGGGTGCAGGGGGGTTTTGTCAGATTGCAGGGGCGGTACATGGGTGGGGTTGGGGTACAGGAACCAATAGGCAGAACTCGAGGGAGTGGCCAGGGCTATGGGCAAGGGAAAGTGGGGTGGGGGGGGTGAACAATATGGGATAGGAAAAGCAGGGGGTAAACAGATCTCCACAAGGGAACATGCTTTGAGGTGAGCGAGGTGTTTCTGAGATAGAGGCTGGGCCATGCCCTTGTTAGTTTGCAGCCTGAAAGAAGGGATGATGGTGTTTGTAGTTGTAGAAGTCCAGACTGTGGAAATGAAAATATCTGTCCCGAGTGGTTGAAATTATTGACTTGAAAGGAATGGTATTCTAGATTTAAGAAATCAACTCAGAGCATTCATCCACTATGAATGAGTTTGTGTAATGATTTAGCACCTCGAAGTTGGATATTGATATTTTTGTCAAGTCTGGACCGCAGCAAAGCAGTCATAGATGACACACACTCAAAAAATGATGCTATAAATGTCCTATATCATTCTGAAGAATATGTAAATCTTTGAAGGATTTTTTTTTTTTTTAAGATATACAACTACAGTCTTGTACCTTTCTTCTGATAATTTTCAAGTTTTTTATAAAATAGTGTGTCAGCTTTGAAATTGGCTTGTTAGGTTTTCTTTCAAAAGAATTTTTGAGGTAAATTGTTGATGATGAAACCTGGAGACGACTTGGTGTAGGACTTACACAATTCAGACAGTCCTTCAGGACCTGTGTGTGTAGGAAACTTTTTTTTTGCTTCACAGACATCAGTGGTCTGTTGCTGGCTTGTGCAACTTTCTGATGTTGTATCAGGTTTTATTGCAGGGCCAGCTGGCAGAGGTGTGGGGAGAGGGGCTTGGATGTTTGCTGGAGGAGGATGTTGAGTTGCAGAGAAGAGGCCTGAATGTCTCTGGAGGCTGGGTTGCCACTGGGGAGAGTACAAAAAAAGGCTTTTGCCAGTTGTTTTGGCAAATAGGATTCCCTGGAGCAAAGGGGAGAATGTAGTTTTTGCTGGACATGGAGTGAGGTGCAGTGCCTGGTTCCTTGCTCTCAGATTTGGCTGGGAAGGTTGCTGGCTTCAGAAAAAGTAGTGCAGGTCTTTCACTGTATTTATTTTGGGTCTTTGCTGCACTCTAAAATGTGAAGGGCATTACACTGTTTGAACATATAACTTGTTCTTAACTGCCACCCTACTCTTAATGTGTTAGATTTACTGAGCTCTTGTCATAATACATCTCAGTAAAGTCTAAAATAAGAATATGTGTCTGTGATGATGGCTCTGGGAGCACAAAACTTCTCTGGTTTTAGACATTTTATCAAATTCCATGTTTAGAAGAAAGATGTAGTTCTGCTTTTCAGGCTACAGCATCATAAAAAAGTTTAACCTATTTCTGTAGTTATGTTCAAGGCTGTTTCTCTCTGTTTTCAGAGGTGTTGTCAAAGTCGACATCAATCTGCAGAAGGTGGACATTGACCAGTGTTCGAGCGAGGGATGGTTCTCAGGGACGCACAGGTGTCATCTCAACAATTCTGAGGTACGTCTGTCCCTAAGGGGCCTCACTTCAATAACAAATCTTTACACTGAGTAGTGTTCTGTAGTATAGATGTTATTTATTTTATAGACATTAAATGTGGTTTGTAGGGCTGAAGAAATCTTTCTGTGCGAGGTGTTGTGGAATACATGAGTTTCAGGACTGCCTGCATTTCAGAATTATTGGTGTTAAATAAAACAGAAGCTAAGTTATTGTGAAGAGATAACAGTTACAGGGAAGAAGATTACCAATGAAATGATTTATGAGGTTCTGCTTTTCAAGTCTAACAATTATTTTGCACCCAAAATCAAAATAGGCTTTTAATGTCAGTGTCACTTTCCTTGGACAGCTTTACAAAATATAATAGAAGTAGCTGAAATGCTAGTAGTAATTATTCAGAAAAACATGATCTTTTGATAGAGTGATACAGAATAACAGGCAGAATTGGATACTGTAATTCCTTCTTAGTAGAAATGCCAACATTTTGACAGAGCTGGCTAAAATGTTTGTGCTCAGCTCCTTCCTGCTTCCCCTTTCTTCTGAAGGTCTGTGTCTGGTTCCATCTGTCAGCAAATCATAGATCATTCTGCCTGGGAAGTCATATGTGTTCAGTGAAACTTTTAAAACAAAATACATTTTGATTTTTCTTTTAATTCTGCCATGTAAATTCTGCCACGTGATTTCCAAGGCACCCATTTGTTTTCTGTGAGAGTAAGCACCTTGTGAGCTTCTGTGCTTTTGGAAAGGACAATTAAAATGTAGGGAAAGTTGACATTTGTCTACCAGAAGTTGGGAGATGTTTGCCTAATTTGCTGTAAAATGCCAATTTATCAAAGCCAAGTCTAAATTTAGGAAAACGGTTGGTTTTGATGAATTCAGCTGCTAACATATTTGAGCAAGAAGAACTCCGAATTTTTGTAAACTTTTTTTTTGTATTTTCACTTTGATTTTTTTTTCTTGAAATGAGAAATGAAGTCTCTTATCAAAGACTGACTTACGACTAAATATTTCTGTATGTGGAAAAATGTTTTTCTTTGTCAAGTACTTCTTGACTTCTGAATTTGAGGGAATACTTTTTAAATAGCTCATGTTTCTTCCTGGAAGAAAATATTGTTTCCCATGTGATCTGGTAAAGCTTGTTTTTTAATATATTCTAGTTATCCCAAATGTGATTATATACTTTGACAAGTGCTCCTCCTCCTAATGTCTTATGAGCAAAATATTTCAGCAGAGGGGTGGGATTGTAAGTTGTGTTTCTGCAGCCAAGAGTAAAAGGGAAAAAAACCCAGTCTTAGGTCTCTTGTGGTTTAGCCCCAGTTGGCAACTAAGTACCATGCAGTCATTCACTCATTTCCCCTGCCCTCACTGCCATGGGGAAGAGAACTGGGGAAAGAAGATAAAACTGGTTGGTTGAGATAAGAACAGTTTAATAATGGAAACAAAATAAAATATAATAACAATGACAATAAAATATACTATTACTAAAATGATGGAGAAATAAAAAAGGAAAATGAAACCCAAGAACAACCAGTGATGCACAATACCACCTGCTGATCGATGCCTGTCCTGTTCCCCACCACAAGTGACCCCTCCTACCCAGCTCTTCCTAGCTTATATACTGAGCTTGATGTTCCATGGTGTGGAATATCCCTTTGGCCGGCTCAGGTCAGCTGTCCTGGCTCTGCTTGCTTCTTGTGCACCTCCTCAGTGGCAGAGCATGGGAAACTGAAAAGTCCTTGACTTAATGTAAGCATTGCTTGACACACTGATGTTTTGGCTGTTGCTGTCAATGTTACTCTCATAGAGAATCCAAAACACAGCACTGTACCAGCAACTAAGAAACTACCACAGCTGAACCCCGGAGAAGTTCCCACGTGCTGCTTTTCATACTTGTTCCTTTGGAATCCACTGTGTAGAATAGGGATAACTTATATAGTTGTGCAACAATGTTTTCCACACAGTTTTGCTTATAAATGCTAATGAAATCATATTTCCTGTGCTCTCTTTTACATACCTAGGAGCAGTTAAAAAAAACACCTGCTGATGGTGGAATGCTCTGCCCCCATTTACAAAGTCTGTCTCTAGCAGAGTAGGAAGAGAATGGAGATCTCTGGATTACCAGTTCTTGTTAAGTTAGACCTTCCTTGCTTGCTTTAGTTTTGTTAGGTGACTTGAGTGTACACTGCAGCATAGACTTTGTGCAGACTGTTTGGTGAGTCTTTGCCATAGTGAATTTCTGATTTGGCTCTGAAAGTGTTTACTGCATAGCCCATACCATGTGGCCAGGCTACCAATACCATTAAACCAAAGGCATAAAGATCAATATTTCAGAATATTCAAATATTTCAGAAATACAACTCCCTTCTTCCCTAATGCTTGAAAACATAGAGAGTGACTTAATGAAAGAATAAGAGGAGAAAACCAAAGTAACGGATTAATCAAAATGCTTCTTTGTTTTATATTTCAGTAAATTTTATAGTGGCTAAAATCTACTAGACACATAGCAGACAAATTCTCCTACTTTCTGTGCTGTTCTGAAGTGTTTGTTTTCTAAATAAAAAGTTGGCTGAAATGAGGGAGATGGAGGTGCATTACAGTGAATGGAAACATTTAGCCAGTGGTCTGTGTGTGCTAGACAGAAAAAAGGGAAGGCATGGGTGGCATCCAACTTCTACCAGAAAATTGAGACTGTTGTTGAAAGTAGTGTGTTGCCTTCACATAGTCTGACACAGCAGCACTAGGAGATGATGCTAGCTGTGACACTGAGATTTGTCTTTGGAAGGTCATCAAGAGCAACCTGATTTTGATGGAATAGTAGTGCTAGTCCTTGCTTGGCAGAAAATAGTGTGTGGTTGAGTGATTTAAGAATATTATGACTCAAATAGGCAAAATGCTGAGACATACTAATCTTCCTTTTAATTACCTTCTGTCCTTTGGGTGTTCTGCCTTAGGATTGGTGGCTCTTAAATGTCTTGCTTTATGTATGGTGCCCTTAAGTACAAAACAAAAACAAGCACCGAGAACTTTGGATTCCCCATTTTAATTCAACTACCAAATTCCTAGTTTGTAGTGAAATTTTTACCCAATTTCTTCTCTTTTGTGGACAGTAAGCATACATCCCTGATTTCATAGCAGCCTAGATGAGCTGGAAGAACAAGAGTACCCTCCTTTAACCTCAGGGTAACTGGACACTGCTCAGCCTAATTATGCAGGAAGTTAGGTGATACTTAACACCGGAAAGCCAAATCACAGCTATGACTAATGTCTATTTCAGTTGTGACTTTTTATCTCCTTTTTTTTTTTTTTTTTTTTTTTTTGTAACTGGATCGGCCACAAAGAAGCTGATGGCCAGGCATTACTTATGTGTGAGAGAGCTGTGTTCTGCTTCCTGCCTTTTACCTTGACTCTGAAATAGGCAACAGCTTCCCCAAAAGCTATTGGGCAAGAGATATGGGTTCTCTGGGGCTGCAACAAGTATGACAGGTAATATCTGCAGAGTTAGAAATAATGAAGTTGGGTAGATCATAAAATGATGCAGACAATTCTGAAATTAACAAACAGAAGAAGTGTAGCTACCCAGTAACAAATGCAAAGTAATTTCATTGTACAGGAATTTCATTGTACAATATACAGTCAAGGCTGGTTATAGGAGTAAGAAAACATGCACTTTTACCCTGTTTGAAATCCTTGAAGACTTTTATTATATTGGATTTCCTCTCCAAGAAGCTGACAGCAGCTGCTGGCACTTTTAGTAACAACTTTAGAGTCCTTGTTGAGATGCCAACAATAATGTCAAGGCTGAGGAGCGTCTGAAGAAATCAGCTGGTGTGGCCCCTTGAGCTTGGCTGAATCCTTCCAGCCAGCAGCATCAGTCTGTGAGCAGTGGCAGCAGACTCCACACTGCTCCCCCAGCCTTAATGAGCCTGCCAGCAGCTTGCAATGTGAGACAGGCTCAGCTGAGATCCCTTTGGGTTTCAACAGTATTCCACAAATGACAGCGTGCAAAAATATCTAGAGGAAATGAGGGAGGCAGAGTAAACAAGAAAGCTGCACTGCTGTCTGTATACAGTGTCTGCATATCTGTGTTTGTAGAAGGATGCATAGGCCTACTGTGTGTGTATTTATTCAGCACAAACACAAAACCATTTGAGAAGGGAAAACAAATGAGCAGTACAGCCAAAATATTTTTTCCATTGTTTAGCAAAACATTTGGGACCATCATATTTTATTATACTGCATGCAGGGTTACAAGCAACTGAACAAGGTGGGGGGGGCTGATTAAAGATAGATTTGTAATGGGGACTGAGTTGGGAGGGGGGGGGAACCTAATGCTTTCCAGGTTTTTCAAGCAAATGCTTTTCAGTGCCCTTGTCAGACTGGGAAAAGGCTATTAATATGCACAGTCTGTGGGAGGGGAAGCATGGCAAGAGATTAGCATCTGAAGTTATAACCCAGTGGGTCATATTCGGTGTCATTGATTTTGCTTATTACTTGCATGTATTTTCTGTCCTATCCATTAGGAAAAGTGCAGTCAGAATTAGAAGAATTAGAAAGGAAAGATGTTTGGTGATTCAGTCTGAGTGAATGGGTTTATGGACTATAGTTAGATTCTAATTTGGAAATAATAATCATTCTTGAAGCTACAGATTGCATCTAAGACAGGACAAGAGAAGTACCCAACCAGAGCAGAGAGCATTGTCTTAAAACATCTTTAGTGATAGAAAACAGATTCTAAATGCTATATCGATTCCTGGGCTGAAGGGGAAATCTAAGGCAGAAAGGGCAGTGGCTCATTTCAGTATGCAGGTAAAGGAAACATAGCCAGCACTTCTTGGATTCAGAAGCAGACAGGTGTATCTGTTCTCTCCAAGAGCTCAGGGTATTTGAAGAGCTTGCAGTAGACACAAAGAACATTTTGGATGCTATTTTAAAAATAACTGCATCATCTGCATTCATGGGAAAAGTCCCCTTATGACAGTAAACCAAATCTAATCTGGCACTCCCCCAGACACTGTTACATAAAATAAGGTAGAGGTTTGTCAGAGTTCTCAGTGATAAACAAGGTGCTGTGGAAACCAACTTTCAGTTTGAGGAAAAGCCAGGTTGCTTAGCTACAGCATCTTTGCTTCTAAGACTAAAAATTTAAATGAGTCTGTTGTGCAGGAGCTAATCTTGGTTATCAATGTTTTCTTCAAAGAAGAAAACCTTTGCAAAAATTCCTTTCATCCTAGTTAGCTGTCTTAACTTGAGCATTTAAGTTCATCTGGGTCAATTCTGTTTGCTTCTGGTTTTCCCTCCCCCAGACTTAAAACATGAAAAGGGGTAGATGGTTGGCTGAATGATGTTGTCTGTCAAATTAAAATAGCAGGGAGATATTTGTTTTTTCTTGCATATGACAGATGATGGTAGCATTGCATCCATTCCCAGTTCTTTCAGGTCTATGGCTGCAGTTTTTGGATCTTTCTCTGCTGAGTAGAGCATCCTGTTAGGCAATGCTGATGAGTTGAACTGGTGCTTCTTCCCATTGTGTTTGGGAAGGGAAGTGGTGAGGCCCAGAAGTTTAGCTGGCTGGTGGAACATGGCATAATATACCTGGTGGGAGCAGAGGGAGGTTGCAGAGAGGGGAATGGGAAGGAGCTCTTTCCAGGAGAGAGATTGAGAAACTGATGCTGGAGCAAGAGAAGGAAGATCAGGGTGTATTGGGAGGCACAGAAAACCTTGAAGTGAGGAGCCTGGGGACTGTAACCAGGCAGCACCATTCTCATGACAGACTGGCTGTGAATTCCCTTTCCCACATGTGAAGTGGCAGAAGCTGTATCAAATCCAGGCATAAACAGAGCACGGCTTCATTCATTCATTCCTGTTTTGACACTGACCATGCTGTAATCAAACCTCTCCTGATGGGAGAGAGTTTTTAAAGTCCTTGCCAGGAGTTCCAGAGACAAACGGGACTCTCAGCCTTCGCTGCTTCTTGATAGGTGTTTATTAAGTCTTATCAGAGAAAAAGAGTCACTAGCATGATCCAGACATAGCACAAAACAGGGAATGCAGGAGAAAGCCTAATTATCAAGATTAATGGCCTTTTTAAAGATAAATTAGCCAATGGTTACTAAAAATGTACATTATTTTTACTTTTCTACCAATTATTTAATGACACAGCCAGGAACTGCAGAATTCTTTGTCCAATCATCCCAAACTACTTGTACTGCAGAATATGGAGGAGTAGAAGAAGAAGAAGGTTTGGAGAACAACAATAATCCATTTTGATGTTTTTTGCTTTTATCTATTTACTACATTAACAAACCCAAAACTTCTAAATTTTTCACCCTGTGACAATCTTACATAGTAGTCTGTCACCTAATTTACACTACTGTAGTTTCTAGTTCTTTTCTAATAGTAGGCAGTTTTTCCCACGGACAGAGGTCAAAAGCTGTGTTGTTCAGGGGGGTGAAACCCCTCAAAACAGGCAGAGACATATTCTCTGCACTCTGGGTTCCCACACCATTTCTTATCACTACATTCAGAGGACTGTACAGTATCTGAAAAATGCCTCTAGTAGCATTAAGCACAATTAGATATATGCAATCAGATAAATACACAGCATTTTGATTTCAAAGCATCTGGTCTGGCCTATTCTGTGAGGGATCTGACAGGCTTATCTTGGAAGGTGCCACGTACTCCCATATCATGTGAGGTAATATAAATACTATTACCCCCATCTTCTAGCTTACCCACAGACAAAATTATCTCTAAACTGATAGACTGGAATTGAGCAGTGATTGCCGGGTGTGTGAATTACCTTTTCCAGAGTTTGATTTCTGCAGAAAGGTGTGCCAAGCATATGAGCTGAGAGTCCCGATGTGCTCCAGCCAGGGCTCAGGCTGGATCATCTTCAGAATGGGATTTTGGAGTGCCTCACGGCATGTACTCACACCATGCTTCAGATACTTCCAGCAAGACTTAAGCAACCTGATATATTTTTGAAACCTGCATCTGATGAGCTTCGTAGTTTTCTTAGTGATCTTGACTTGTGGTAGAATTTTGGTCAAAAACGAAGTCACCCAAACTCCTCTTAGATAAACACACTGTTGCTACACTTGCTGTCATTGCAAAGGACTCAGCTTCCTATGAACTGTGCAGACTGTTCTTGAGTGACACAGTTAACTATCAGTTTACTGCAGACAGTTTTCCGCATTGTTAAAGCAGGAAAATTCTGCTCATGCATACATACTGCAGTTAATTTTTTTTCTTGGGAAAAAACCTAGGTTTTTTTCAAGACTTGAGAAACGGTTAACCAATAGAAAAAACTTATTGTCTACCTTACTTAAAAAAAGCTTTTATCAACTGTAGCAGCTGTTTTTCCTGCTTTTTTAATACTTCATGATATGTACATAAGAGGCAAGTTTAATTTAATCTAGAGAAGAAAGTTCATTCTTTTCTCTATAATAAATTAAAATTAGCTTGGAAACATATTAAAGATCTTGTGATGAAAAACTGGAGACAATTGCTGCTGAATCTTTATATTCAAAACAATGTACTGAATCATAGTTATAATCTTAATGGAAAAAACCTAATTTAGATTTATTTTTAAGCACAATTTTATAGCACTAGACATTCGAATACAGTCATTTTTGTTGGTGACTTCTGGTAGGAGGTAAATGTTCTTTGGAAATGAAAAATGACTGCTTTTGGGTTATCTATGTTTTTTTTAAAATCTCAGTAATTCATATGATTTTTTTCTTCTGGTTTGCATTTGCCAGTACTGATGGCTGTCAGGGACTGGTCTCCTGGAAATTTCTTAGTCTTTACTAACCTACTTAGCATCATCTTTTGTGTTTCTTTAATACTTTCTTGCCCTTTCCTGTTTGAGATCGTGAATGTACTAAGCATCAGTACCAACATGGGAATGATGGTACATTTGATTTTTGATCTCCAGCTTTTTGAGTATTACTGCCTTTCTGTGTTTTGGCTATTCCATAAGCCATTGCTGAGCTTCATCCTACTGCATTTCTGTATCTTTATTCATCTCCTATAAGGGTTTTATTATTTCTGTCAATGAAAAGAAAAACACTTCTTCCCAACATCTTATGCGGATAAACTTCTTGAGATAAATAAGATGTTTATTGTCTTTGATTATTGGTGAGCGAAAGTAGATACTGCTTAGAGGCCAATCAGACAATTTAATATTTGTTATACTGAGCTGTTTATTTCTTGGTGCAGGATCAGAATACCTCTGAAGTTAAATTTGGTCCCCAGATTTACCATAACTATTCTCAAGGCAACCAGTTTTCATTTACTTTCATGAAAGAAGTAGTATGATTTGCTTACTGAGCTCTACTTTTTTTTGTCAGAATGTAATAGCTACTATTTTTCACCACCAATCCCATCTAAACATTCTAATGATTTTTCCTCTTTCAAATACAGTTGGCTAGGGGAAAAAAGTATTCCTGAAGTGGTATAACCATGCATTCTAATTTAAGCAAAGTGAGTCCCATATCTTTCATCTTAACCAGTTATAGTCTTACCATTACATTTTAAAATAAAACTAATTACATTGGCTTGACCTGAGAAACAAATTGAACTTTCTCTATAGCTAATAAATTGAAATATTTGCAACCCTCAAATATTTTTGTATGTTTTGTATTAACGTTTATTTACAGCTAACCTGTTTGTGAACATCATATAAATGCATGTGTTTGAATGTCTATCTATACATGTACTTGGAGCTGTGAATTGCTTGGTCCTTTGCACAGAAGCATTCTGCCAGAGCAGCTTTGTGCTGAGATGTTACAGAGGCTGGGGGGATACTGGTCCTTGTCTTGCACCTCACCCCATGCACCAGGACAGGCTGTAGGGCTGAGCAGCTCGGAAGCAGCTTTATGAAAAAGTCTCAGGGGGTCCTGGCAGGGCACTATGTTGACCATGAACCAGCAGTGTGCTCTTGAGGCCAACAGCCTCAGGGGCTGCATTAGGCAGAGCTTTGCCAACTGGTCAAGGCCTCCTCTGCAGGGCTGTGTCCACTTCTGGGCTCCTCAGTTCATGAGACATGGATGCTCTGCAGGGAGGGCCACCACAATCATGAAGTGTTTGGAGCATCTGTTGAATGAGGAGAGGCTGACCAAGCTGGGACTGTACAGCCTGGAGAAGAGAAAGTTTTGGGGATTTTCTCTGTGTGTAAATACCTGATGGAAAGGTGTAAAGGAGGTAGACAGACTCTTCTCAGGGGTAGTCAGTGACAGAGTAAGATGTAGTGCTTCAGACTGAAGCAATATAAAACCCCCATTTTTTGATTACACTGTGAGAGTAGTCAGGCACCAGAACAGGTTGTCCACAGTTGAGATGGAGTGTCCACCATTGGTGATGTTCAGAACCTGGATATATGTGGCCTTGGGCAACTTGGTTTAGCTGAGCCTGCTCTGAGTAGAGCTTGAGACTGGATGGTTTTCAGAGGTGCCTTCCAGGCTCAGCTGCTCTGTGATTCTCTGGTCAGCTGCTCTTTCATCCTTCACATGATTCAGTTTTCCTGTCTGATTTATGTTCAGAAAACATGGCATCCCTTTTGAGCTTTGCATTTCTGCACTGCTTTATTTATACTTATGTCAAAACTCTCTTCCATGGCCAACTGCTTTTGCTCATCACTTTTTTCTTTTAAACTTCTAATAAGTGTATGAAGATGTGTGTAAGTTTCTTGAGAAGTCTTTTGCTTTAGACACTTTTTCTAGAACAAGTTCAACACTTTCCTTCTACTACAATAGAAGAAAGGGAGTCAGTATATCCAGATTCTTATTTTTTTTAAGATGATGGCTGTAACCATTTCAACTTACTTACTTTCAGAACTTCTAGGAAAGTTGATTTAGTAGAGAAAACACTAAATTTTGAATTGTACTGGCTTCCTACTTGCACAAGGTTTGAAACACCTTTATCCCTTCATATATATTATCTAAGTATCTAATGGTTAAATCTTTGAGTAGAGAAAAGATCTAAAATATAGATTTGGTGGTGCATTTAATTGGATGACAAATGCTGCATTATAAAATGTGAGTTTTCCAAATAAACTACAATGTATAGAATACTGTCGTAGAGTTAGAGAATTGCTAGGGATTTTTAGTAAATTGTTATAGGCTCTTTTGAAATTAAGACACTTTGATACTTGTTTTCATCCTAAAATGCAGTGAAAGAACACCAGCAGTGCAATTTCCTGAATTAACACGTTTAAAAAGTGTTAATTTTGAAATATGAAGACATGCATTTCAGGTAGATTCTTTAGGAAATTGTATAATTTGAAAGACTGATAAAACTTGATCAAAAATTGTGATTAAATTAATGTCTTAATCCTTTCTTATGGGCAGAAAGTGAAAAAAATATACTTTGAGAGTGTCCTGTTGTATGGTAACAGCAGAAGGCTTTGTGATACATTTTGAGCGTTTCTAGAAACCTATCTAAACATCAAAGCCACACCAAATGCATGTCTTTTTTTTCCCTCTTGAAAAGTTTAGAAACTTTTGATACTATTTGTCCAGTTCTATTGCTAATCATATCTATCTTATGCTGTTGGATATTCATTGGGTTATTTCAGTTCAGCTGAAGCAGCTTGTCTCTCTTCCAAGAAAGGAAGTCAAATAAAGCAGCACTCTAGAACTTGTGAACTTTTACTAGACATGATAAAACATCATTACCTTCCAATATGTACAAGATGTGGCACAAATTGGTTTTAAGCATGTGAGAGCAAATATTTGCCCTGTAGAGCTTAAACTCCATAATTAATATTGTTCCACTGCCCTTCAAAGTAAATACTGCATGACACTGGCTGAAGAGGCATTTCTTGGTAGCTTAGGTATACAGAATTTTTGTATGGATAATTAATATATGATGCTTGTTTGAAATAAATGTCTAAATAAAATGCTGCCATCATCCTGATATGAATATTCTGGAATATTTTTGTGAAAAATGGCAAGACTGATTTTTTTTTCTTGGTAGTAGAATAAACTTTAATTTTTAAATTTGAGTTTTCATTCAGGATACAACTCCATAATGATGATTGCTTTCTGAGGGACCATTTTATTGCTACACAGAGTGTGAAGTATAAAAAGCAAATTCTCATGAAATATTATTCAGTAAGCTACTTAAGGAAGAAATATTTTTGCATGTTTAATGCACATTTCAGTTATGTTTCATATCCATAGGTGATTGAGAGTTGCTTTTAATTATGCATAAGTAGATTATTCTAACTGCTTTCTAACATTGTTTAAAAAAATGGTACATTATAGCAGTCATTTTTGTTACAAGTGTAACCTAACATATTTTCTTTGGTGATTACATGATTATATGGAGAGACATTTTGCATCTTTGTCATTGTGTTATACTGCAGCAAGTTTAAGTGTTTCCCCTATTTGTGTATCTTTGTAACACTGCTAAATGGTGAAAATGTTGAAATACATGTAATAGAGATGCATCAGCTTTGAAGTCTTTACTTCTCACTGAATTTTCCATAGGCTTTACGTTAATTCTGTGTTTGAATTTGTACGTGTGAACACGAGAAATGGCTGCCAGGCTGGTGTGTATGGAAAGCACTGAGTATGTCACTGGGACCCTGGGGCCACAGCAGCTGTCCCCATAAGCTGGGGCTACAACCTTGAAAGTCCTATCAAGGAAAGAGTGATGGAAGAAGAGGAGGGCTTTAAAAGCATGAATTCTATATTCAGCTGTATACTTACCTTTTTAGTAAGAGTCACATGAAATAATACCATTGTTGCCATTAACTTCTTATAATGAAAGAATACCTCACTTGTCCATTGTAAGCATCAAGCATTTGACTGTGCTCTTGCTCCACTCCATTTGTTTTCTCCAGAGATATAAACACTGTTACAAAGAACAGTCCTTGTGTTTTGTGAGGTTTTTTTTCCATATTATTTCTTGCCTTAAGTCCCAAATAATTTTGGGTTGCAAGCGTGAGAATGTTTGTAATTATCCATTCAGACCATCCATAGCTGTGTGAGTTTATAGAAATAGCTTTACCTTAGGAATTGGTCTTCCAGTCTGTGGCATGCAGGCATTTCTCACTAATATCATTTGAATCCTTGTTTGGTCCTGAAGAACAGAGGCAGTGTAACCTGTGATCTTGGCAGAGAGGAGTGGAGCTGCTAACCTGTTGTGTTGGCCCTCAGAGCTCCTGTTGTGCTCTGTTCTGACACCAGCATTTTTGAGGGCATGCTCTGTAGAGAGACATTTTAGATCCTGGAGGGAGAATGAAGGCAGGTGGGATATGTTCTTCCCTCCATTCAGGGGGTCATTCTCTCTATCACGTTTCCAGGTACTATTGATCTTTATGTTCAATTTAACCATCAGTACAAGCAACACACTCTTAGTAAACACAGTCCTGTGGACATGATCCAAATTGTTAACATCAGTCTGGTTTCTGGCAGGCATTCATTCTGACTTCTGGAGTACCTTTGTGCAGGTTAAAAGAGGTCTTTTTCTGCTTTTTCTTTTTGAAAGGATGTTACCAATAATTATTTTTGCCTTTTGATACAATGTCATAATTGAGACAATCAGGCCCTTTTTTTTTACCTTCTCCCCCTACCAAATCCCATACCACGTGTTGTCTTTTTGGAAAAAAAAACAACCCCAAACAACTGCGTAAATTTTTCTTAAGTATGCAGTCTTATTTTAGATTGGAGTCTCTACTTAGCTTAGCCTCAGGTTTAGATTGTGTTCCTTGTTTTGGGAAGTACGCAGATGTAAATACTAACCTGTGTGCAACTCTGCCTTAAATCTGGTTTTGCTATTCTCCTCTCTGGATTGACTGAAAGGCTTTAGAGTCACAGCCTATTATTTATTTTGCCCTGATGACTGTCAGTGCAAATATCCTGATGCTGGGGATATTTGCATTGTTAACCAGGAAAATCAAGTACAAATATGGCCCAACTGCTTTTCTGCCTGGTGTTTAAATGCAGACTAGATACCTTCCTGGAAAACCCTTATTGGCCATTCCCATGCCATTGGGATCCAGACAGAGATGTTTTATTTGAATTCATGTGGTCTGTTATTGTAGGTGGTCAGATTATATCATCTAATACTTGCTTTTGTCTTAAAATATACTGTAAAGTCTCAGAAGTGATGAATCATTTCATCGTAGGTATCTTGGTGCTGTGCTTCTCCTGGGGAGCACCACTGGACTGGTCACATCTCTTCCTGAAAATAGTCTGTAAGAAGAAAAACAACAACTCAGTTTTGGATGCCTGCCTGATACTGGCTGTTTGGCTTTTACAGAGGAAATGCTGCAGACACGAACTGAGTGCATTTTCTTCAGGACAGATAAAAGAAGCACCTCAGCTTTTTAAAAGCAGCTTGCAGAGTTTGCTCATTCACCTCTAATCACCGTGGCCATCTCTAAGGAAAAAGTTCTGAGTCAGAACTGTGAACTTAGACTAATTTTTTTTTTTTCTGCTATTTTTCTCTACTTGTATGAAGTAGGTTCTCCCTTAAAATGCTATTAGCACTGATCTTGTGAGAGTTGACTCAAGAAACTGTGCTCTGACTGGCAGGAAAAGGTTACGTATTGGAGGGTTAGTGCATTGCCAAAACACCTAAAGATATTTAATTGCTTCAAAAGTGACTGCCAAGTAGAACCTCATTTTTAGCTTACTGTCCTTATACAAGAACTAAGTTAATGGCATAGCTTTCAGGGACAGAGGCTGACAGTAATTCAACTAATGCTAACATTAGTTGAATGTATTCATGAATATTTTCAATGAAGTCATGAGAGAGAGCAGTTAGTTTCCAAGCTTCCTATCCCTTTTCCTGGACTTGAATACAGTCTACTTGATTACCTCTTCTAGTCTGATTTACAATTGTTTTTAGGAACATTTACTTCCGTGACAATAAACGTGTCTGTGTTCCTTTTTTTTGTGATGTACAACCCATCACACTTTTTCCCAGTAAAAGTGGACTTTTTAGGCAAGCATTCTTAACATTTGTTTTCACAGCTTCATAGAACTAGAGCAACTCTGGCACATGGTGTCACACTACAAAATATATTCTCTTTATCATTTTGCTTGAAGAAACAGTGGCAGGGGCTCTTCCTGTGAAGATTAGATTGTGTCTCAACATTCAGGACCATCAGAACTGAAATCTCGATTAATGGCATTCTGACAGAGACAAACAATTCTTTGGGAGAAAGAGAAGTAGATAAAACCACTATTTTGAAGGAGTGCTGAAAAAAAAATACTCATTTTTGAATGTACATTGAATGTACAGTTTGTCAATACACCCAAGCAAATTCTGATGGAGAAGCCATGTGCTATTGCTTTGTACAACACAGCTCAGCATCTTCTAGGTCACAATGAGAAGATCCTTTCTTAGGGAAAAAACCCCTAGAACTTAAAATTTACAACAGTAAGTAAAAGGTGCTTTCATGTATAAGAAGTAATGAGGGAAAGAGATCAGCAGGGTTCTTAGAGGAAAAAAAAATTAGTATAATGAAAGATAAATAACAGGAGCCTCTTACTTCTAGATGAAATTATTTTAGAGAGCCTAGTGACAATATTAACTAAATAAATCAGATGGGAAAAAAGCCATTGTATTAAGTTTCAAATATGTAAACTGAGAAAAATGCAGTCCTAGTAATGTAATTGTTTTTTTTCAGATAAGCGAACTACTTTTATTCAGTAGAGCACTCTGTAGAAAGCTATTATATGCAAGTTAAAACTAACTTATGTTTTAGACTCAAAATTTAGACTTGTGTATAAATTTCTATCAGGTAGTATTTTTCTATTGGTAAATGCCTGGGTTTAATGGTAATTTTAGATTAGCTAGAATGAAAGTACTGCTGAAATAGTTCTGTAATAAGACTTTTTTTACCCAATAAATATAGTTCTGCCATTACAGGAGACAAGGATTCGTAAGCAATTTTCAGATGAAGCACAGAAATTGAGATGGTGATGAGTACCTGTAAAGTTAGTTTGTCCACATGTGATCTCAGGGTTCTCAACTATACCATGTGCCCACACCCTAAAAACCTACATGAGAGCCACTGTAACAATCTGGGCAGGCCAGGCAGCCCTGCTCAGCTGCTGAACCAAACCTTCTGAGTTCTGTACTGACCTTAAGCACTATTTGAAGGACCAGAGAAATCTGACAACTAATAACTTAGGTTTTGGGATGAAATGAGGGAAAAAAAATATGCTATGGTTGAAGAGTTATGTCTTGGTTTACGTCTTTGTCACTGATGTTTGGCTGTAATTTTTTATGGCAGTGGAGTGGCTTCAGTTGAGAAGCAGAAAATTCCTTTCCTACTGCAGAATATCCTAGCAGAAAATTACTGCAGAGGAGCCACAGAGGAAGCGTGTCTTTTGGTTTTGAGGTGAATGTCATCCTTTCAAGGGTATTTTAAAATATTAAAAAAGAAATAAAAAACGGCGGGGGGGGGGCATGCAGGGGCAGCTCTAGTACTGTGTGTACCTGCACAGGTATGGCTATTACATGCAGAGTCAACAGAAGCTGGTCTGGGCAGGTGTTTAGTTTTTTCCTCATTGGAGAGCGCTGCCCTTGACTTCAGTTTAGGACTGAACTTTTCATTACAGAACTTTGCTGCTCAAATGACTGAACATTATCAGACAGCCTTTGAATTCATAAAGTAGTGACGAAGACATTTGAAAGCATGTAGAAGTTTCCAGAGCTTTCTAAAATGCTTATTTGGAGAGAAATTACTGTATTAAAAGTTCACAAAAGTATGTGTTGTTTATGGGTAAAAAGACCATGAAGCCATTAAAATAATCTCTCTGAAATACCTTTGTGCTTCTATCTCCTGTGCAAATTCTCTCTTGCCATCTGAGCATAAATGGACACTTGTCTGCCACCTCCTCATGAGTGCTTGAGCTTCACTCATTAAATCAGGCAGAGGTGTCCAGTGATTGGTATCAAGGGGGCAAAATCACCTGTGCTATTTTACAGGTGTACCTAAAATGGCTGGAAGTTCATTAGTATTCTATAGCATCCTATGGCATTTCAAAGGACAGGAGTTCCTGAGGACTTTTTTTGAAGAAGGTGGGAAAACCATTATGTTTTGGTTTTGCTCTGCCTGAGAAGTCAAAGTAGATCAAATAACTCCATTATGCAAACAAGTAACAGATGCATTATTCATCTCTGTCGCTCCCAGTTCATGCATTTTGTATATGATCTATTTCCTTCCATTTAATGAAGAAGATAAAACCCCTGAAGTAGCTCTTTTTTTCTTCTTTTTTTCCCCCCTTTGTATTTTAAGTGTTCTTGCCGGTGCTGTCTGGTAAAAAGTCAAATCAGGGTCAGGGTGTCCAGTTTGCCCAAAGTGAAAAGGCTGGACCTACTTTTAATTCAGGACTTCAGCAGTGGACACAAATCTTGAGATTTGTTTTACTGCTACAGTTGGTAATGGATACATAATTGCATACCTGGATAGAATGAGAAACACTTGATTTGAGAATCAGGCATTCTAAGAAAGAACCCACCTGAACTGTGTGGCAGGGAGCATATCTTTCTGCTTGTTTCACATTTCACTCTTACCTTGACAGGAGGAATTATAGAATACTGGAAGATTAATACTGATAGGCTGACAAAGGGTTACATTTTCCCTTTGCTTACACAGGGTTTACTTGAATGTGACTGCACAGATTCCAAGGAATTGCTTCTGAGTTAGACTGAATTCATCACCAAGCCTTGTGTTCCTGAGCAATTTCACCCTAAGGCATTGGTCTAGCAACTGGCATGTGTAAGGTGTTTAGTTTCTCCAAAAGTCTCACAGCGTGACTCAGAGGTTTTTAACATTATTGCTCCTTCCCTTCTTTGCTGTTTTATATTTGTGCCTACTACCTAATTTCTGTGGTCGTGATATTTTGCATATTTTCTACACTCTAACTTCTACCCATCCGAACTCAAGATCTCAAAATTAATGTTCTCTGGCTTCTTTATATGACACAAAATCAGGTTTATGTTTGTCCAGCTATGTTAGTGTATTGTATAGATGCCAAGGATATAATTCAGAAATAAGAATTAAATTCATTTCTCTACCTGAAACTAAATTACTTTAAGGAGGAGCATCTTTCTCTGAGGTTTTGTGTGTGTTACTGCTAAAATTAGGGGGAAGGATTTCCTGAACTTTCTTTGCACCCAGGTCTACTGCAGGACCAAACTTATGAATAATTTGAACAATACAGTACTGTTTAACATTGAGTATTAACTGCAGGTATGTATCTTAACAATTTCCAGTCCAGTGTTTTAATGTCCCAGGTGTTGTTTTGAACTTGCTTTTCCCAAGTATTTTTATGCACTTTGCCTACAGTATTTTTCAATTAATCAGTAGGTAGCAATACCAGTAGTGAAAGGTAAGCAAACCAATATGTCCATGTAGTCTGTGAAAAGGCTACCAGGGCTTACCCTGTATGGTTGACTGTACCAAGATGGAATTTTTATTTATGAACCATTACTATAATTAAATTACTTTTTTTTTTTAATTTTCTTTTTTCAGTTTTTGTATTTCCCCCAGAAAATAAGAAAAGGAGGTCAGGAAGCATGACTATAAATACACAAACTGTTTTTGGAAGCAGAGCTCATCTCTTAGGGACTTTGAAAGTTCAGTTCCTTTGTGACAGGTGCTGAGCAGTCTAAATATTCTTTTCCTAAGAATGTAGTGAAAAATTAAGGAATTGCTTTTCTTAGGAATTTAATTACAATTATCTGTGTTGTCTTGAGTGGCTGTAGGGTAGTTAGACCTTAATGATCTTATTTTAAAAAATCCCACAATGTTAGGAAAAAAGGCTTGAAAGCCTTGTTTCAGTATAACAGTGCAAACAACAATATGAGAATCAGCAATAAAGGAGCCAACAATTAGGATGAAGACTGACCTTGAATCTTTTCTCAGATTGGTTCAAGGTCCTAGATCAGACCTCTTCTTCCCAGAGAAGTTGTGGATGTCCCATCTCTGGAAATGTTCAAGGCCAGGTTGAATGAGGCTCTGATCAACCTGATCTAGTGAAAGGTGTCCCTGCCTATGGCAGCAGGCTTGGAACAAGATGACCTTTAAGGTTCCTTCCAGCCCAAAGCTGTTACATGATTTCATGATCAGGAACACATTAGGAACAGGACAGAAGGACTTCAATGGTACTGAAATGCCACCTTAATTTTCAGCACAAGCTTAAGTGCATTCCTGATATGAAGTCTGGCTTGTGAGTGACCGAAGAAATGGGGTCAGCACACTGTAAAATGTGTCTTCAATCAGAAAAGTCTACAAGAGCATCTCTTTGGATTTGTGGGTTACCCATCCTTGTACTGAATTTTTTATATGCCTCCAGGAGGAGACTTGTAATACTGAAAAGGATTGTTTGATAAGCAAAGGTATTTTCACATTTTAATAAGGATATAAGTGACAAAAGTTGACATAAGTGACATAAGACAACTTTCATTTGCCTGGCTCAGTTAGCAGCAGTACCAAAAAAAGATAGGTAGCACAAAATTTGGAGCAGTTTACACAAATTTAAACAGCTCTTTATGCTGCCTGGTGAGGTACAGGCAGGTGAGTTGTTCCTGGTCGTGCTGAAGACGTGATTTCCTGAGTGTTGCATAAATACAAGCAGGACACCACACCTCATAAGTAATGTCCAAAAAGTATGAACAATATCAAGAGAAAAATACCTGAGGAAAATACCACAATGGGTGGCGTAGCCTTGTCTGTGGTAATCAAATGGATGTGTCAGCATTTGTCTCAGTAGTTGGACACTAAGTAATTTAATTATGTCTGGCAGACACAAAGCAAGCCATTTTTATTTGAAGACTGATCAAGGCATACAAAGTATGCTAAGAGTGCTTATATATCATCTAGTGGGCTTGGTGAGACTCTTAAGGAAAGGAAAACCATGTTTAGAGTTTGTTTCATGGTGGGAAGGGACAGTAACAGAGGTTTGCGGAATTCAGAGATGGGTTGAGCCCTGTCGATTTGTTATCTACTGGGAATCTCTGCAGTCTCTCTTCTCTGGCAAAAATGATATTTTCCCTACTGAGTAAAAGTCACATTTTTTGACTTGTCAGCATTGTCACAATAGTAGAACTGATTATTAGTTTTAATAGATCAGAAAGAAATACTAGAATTTTCTTACTGATGTGGGTCACTGTCTCTATCATTGCTCAGTAAAAATGCGTACATCTTTCTATGTACACAGAAAGATGTGTATCACAGCTTTGTTGTTAGAACCATGATGAATATAAAGTTAATGAAATACAGAACAATTTCCATTGCATTCTCTGAAAAAGATGCTTATTGCACTTCTCTACTTTAGTTGCTCCTCAATTCACAGGCAGCTCTAATGGGTATAGTGAGGTGATATTGGAAAAAAGTGCTTTTTAATGTAAGACTTGTGGAACCTAGGAATCCTGATTTCTTTGTCACACAATATAGAGTATATTTTAAAGCATCAATTTTTATTTAATTAGAAATTATTGAAAGCTATTTTCAAGCATTTTTTTTTCTTTTATCCTTCTACTTTCAGTCTCCCATCTTGGCAGTCTTCAGGTTTCTTAAAATATAGAAATATTTCAGGCTGAACAGTACTTTTTGCAAAGTCTGGTATTAGCTGATTCCAAGGGATTCCTTGCTGAAAAAAGAAAGAAGAATATTTACTGGGTGGTTAACACAGATAAGATCTATTGCCCTCTGCATCCACAGCTTGTTCTGATTAAGATCAGTTATCTTGCCATTGGATAAAGATTTATTTTTCATTAAGGTTTCTTAAGGGCAAGAAAAATATCTGATTTTATGTGTCTCTTTTTGGCTTCTAAAATAATTTATTTCTATTTTTTTTTTTTTTTAATGAATAGTGATGCTGATTTATTTCTTAGGAGGAATGATTCTCATTGTCACCCTAGTCACAACTAGCCTTAACTATCATGAACATTAAAAGCAGACTTATATTTTTCAGTCAAAAAACCCTAAGGGATTCTGCCATCCATTTTTACGGAAGGAATAGCCATATTCCATCAGTCTGCTGTTACTTTTATTTCAGATTGTTTTTCTCTTGCTCTCAGGAAAGTTTTCATGGTTGTGTTCACTGTATTATTGTAATAGACTGGAGCTGCTCTTTCACAATCTCCTATCTCTGCAGAACACAAAGACTGTAAGTATTTCAAGGTGAAGCAAACAGAAATCAAAGGCACCAGCTGAATTACTGAGAGAATTAAAAATCATTGAGTGGTAGCAGGCAGAGGGCCTGAACAAGAAGCATTCTCATCTTATGTTATTACTGAAAGAGAGTACCCCAGGCTTTTTTTGTTACATCTTTTGTGAAACAGTTCGGTGCAGTAATTTCCTGAGAAAAGAAGGCAAAAACCAAAACCTACTTCTGCAGCACAGGTTCACAGAATCACAGAATATACTGAGTTGGAGGGGACCCACAAAGATCATCGAGTCCAAATTTTCAGCAAGGAATCCCTTGGAATCAGCTAATACCAGATCTTGCAAAAAATGCTGTTCAGCCTGAGATATTTCTATATTTTAAGAAACCCAAAGGCCGCCAAGATGGGAGACTGAAGGTAGAAGGATAAAAAAAAAAAAAAAGCTTGAAAATAGCTTTCAATAATTTCTCATTAAATAAAAGGACCCAAGAGTCTCACCATGTTCCTGAGAGCGAGATCCCCTTTTGTTTTTAGATTTCAAATGGAAAATGAACTGTTTGGTGGCATGGTACATTTTTCAGCAAAAATAAGTCTCTTGTCCCGTATCTCCTTTACTATTGGCTAACTTCTGCTATAGATATTTGGTAATCAAATGAAGTCTGCCTTGTTTGTGAAAATGTGTTTCAATCTAAACTATTTAGCCTTTTTTTTTATCATGAAGTAAGTCTTCTTGTAAAACCCATTATCTGGTGTTCAGCTCATTTTTATGGGTCTTTCTCTGGATTTACTCTAGTGTACCACTGATCCGTCACAAAATGTATACACCAGGAACGGGCACACATCCCAGAATGTGCTTCACCCTGGCTGAATTCAGTCATGATGTAATATCTCTACTTCACTATTTGATATTTTTTGTGGCATTATAATCAAAGATTATGTTATCTATCAGTCTTCCAGGTGACTGCAATGTTTACTTTTTGGGTTTTTTATGTATTTTGACTTTTAAGTGCATCAAAACTTATGAAAGAAAAAATTTTAAAAATTGATTGGTATCCTTGAATGTAGCCTTTAGTAAAATAGGAAGTGGTTTTCATAAGTTCTGTATGCATTGATATTTTAATTCTGCTTTTTGCTGCTCTTGAGAAATTAAAATGTGAATTACATGCAAGTATTGTGTTTGTATATCTGTAACTGATACAAAAAAGTAAAAGAAATGGAAATTTGAAGTGAACTGCACTTGCAGATCCATAATGCTCCAGTATTTAGACAGGATGCTTCCCTAAGCAGGTGGGTTACTTGAACCAACTGTAATTATTTTTTTGATTGACCTGTCACTGATATGTCTATTACACCTTGCAACACTTAAAAAGTATCACTGAAAATAGCAGATGGCATAATACCAAATGATTTTGCTTAACACCCTTCTGAGGCAATATTCAACAATATAACATGCCTAGGTATCACTTTTCCTTAAAACTTTCCAAATACATTTACTTCGGATTGAACTGGGTGTTGTCAGCTGTGATGTGTTATGCAGAGTCACTGTGCCGGTGCTTCATGCCAGGTGTATTGAAGCAAGTCTTGGATAAATTACCTGAAATCAATGAAGTTGCCTTGATGCACTGAATTTTGAAACTTTTAAAACAGCTTTGTCAGCTTAGGACTGAGAGGAACCACTGTTTTTGTATCATTTCAGTTAAAAAAATGTCATTTGTCTCTACAGCATGTTTGTAATTACTCATTCAGTTTCAATAAGGTTTCTATAAACATACTGGGACATGGTTGAATTTCTTACAGTCATCTCTTGCCAACCACAGGAGGCAACAGGTTGTTTCAAAAGTCTGTCACTTTAACTGGAAAAAGTAATGAACTTAATTACATTTTGAGCTTATGTAACTTCAATTTCTAATAATTGAAATGACTCAGGCGCTTTTGTTGGATAAAGGCAACCAGTAATAAAAGTCTGTCTGGCAGGAAAGTATTTATGAAAATAATTGATTGTTATTTTATTTTTTAATAAATCAGATTATCATTCTCTCCCAACCTTTAACTCATTCCTGTAGCTGTTTTTGACTTCTTCATTTTATTTTTCCTTACATTTTCTGAAATTTGGATGCTAAGACAAGATGCTGCCTTTTAATTATGGCTTCATGAATGCCACAATATGATATTAATGTTGTCTCTTCACTCTTGCAGTATTCCTGTCTTGATATATGTCAGCATTAACTCTGCTGACATAGCAGTCCAAAGTAATTGGTGATGATTTTTGATCACTGATTTCTAATCATTCAGAAGTCCTTCAGAGTTTCCTTTTGCTGATTTCAAGTTCAGTGGTTAGCAGATTCCTGTGAATTTTCTGAAGATCTGTACTTCAGTCATGTTCTGTGTAACTGCTTTCTCTGACTCTGTCTTTCATCTGCTTTAGCTCCTTGCTCCTTTAGGTGTAAAATTCAGATTGCACACTCCGTGAACCTCCTTAACTGGCTATGAAATTCCTATTTTTCCTATGTGGTCTTGGTAGCACTTCTTGATTATGCCTTGCTTTTAAACAGTGGTTTTCCAAGTTTGGCTCTGCATTTCCTCGTACATCAGGAGGAGTTTCTCATATATTCCTCTTTCATGAAGCTTTTTTACATTAACTACTTATGCATTTCCTACTAGGGGAAAAAGGTGACTGAATTTATTAATTCAAATTAGGTATCTTCAACATATAGCTGAGTTGCCTGCCCATTTTTTGTTTAAATATCAGAAGACTTGAGTAACCCTAGCCAGACTGCTGGCCCTGGATTTCTTGCTTCTAGGAGTTAATGGTTGTTGTTATTCAGAACTGAAGAATTTTGAATCATCATTTTGGGTATTTTTGCTTATAAAGGTGGGAAATGTTTGCAGATGTTTCTGTAGCAGAAGGGCAGTGTAGCCTATTGGACATAAACTCTTTCCTTTGTAGTTTCAGCAGTAGCCTGGCAGCACCAGTAACCAGGGTACAGATGAAGCTTCATGTCTGTAGTAGCTACATAACATGTCTAGACATCCCTGTCTGGCTAGGATAGTTCTGAACGCAGAATCTCCTGGCATCCTAATGGAAATGGTCAGGATGGTTTTGTGCTGTTTCTCAGGGCATGAGATTTTCTTTCTGCAAACTACTCTCCCCAGTCTCCTCCCTCTAGCTGCAGCTGTAGGAATTTAGTGGTTTCTGGGACTTGGATGTGCAATGTAATAACTGCATTGGGTTATGGAACCTGACACAGAGCAGGTCCCTGTCACATGTACTAAGTGGCCAAAAGGAATACAGGGAAAAAATTTGCAAAAATCACAAACAGGAAAAGACAAAGCACATGTATTTAGTAACAGAAGAAATGACTTTGTATTCCTGAGGTTATTCGTTGAACACTTGAATTGCTTATAAATATTAGCTGTTGCTGTTCATTAAAAATCTTTCTTGATAAAACTGATTATTGCATGTTCTGTGGCCTTTTAAAATTGACAGCATTTAATTTTGAAGACCTACGAATTAATAAGGTCCAGCCAAATGAATGAGTCATTAAAGAGATGCAGCATCCTGTTCCTGTCTGCTCTTTAGCTGTATCATCACCCTTTTCTTCTGTGTCAGAGACACCCACAGGCACTTTTTCTTCAGTCAGTAATTTGGAGCATAGAGATCACAGTAAGTGGTTGAAACTCCCATCAGCTTGTACCATTTAAGATCAGCAGTGGGAACGATTCACGGGCTGGGTAGGCCTAAATCTTTTCTAATGACTTTTCTAGATGTCTTCGGCCACACTCCAAACAGAATAGTTTGATCTCTGTCATCTTGAAGATGCTGACTGGGCTACTCTTGTCATCCAAAATAAAAGGCTTCTCTTTCTTCTCTGTAATACAGTTAAATATTTCTGAAAGGCTAACCTGGTGGGTCAAAATAAATCGTGTCATAAACATAAAGTGAGAACGATATGAAAAATGGTGAATCCTTTACAGAGCTAAGATAGTTCTTCATCCTGTGTAACTGTTAGCCTGGGAGAAGCAGATCTGCCTCTGTTAGCACAGAAAGGGTAGGTCTTTGGTCTTCAAAAGCATTCTTAGCTTTTTCAGCCACGTTCTGAGAGTTTACTCTGTTCATGTATTGTGTAATATATTTTGCTTTTAATTAGTGACCATTGCCTATGTAGAACCAGCATTTGCTGGAAAATGGATGTTTTCTGTGACTGTATTTTTTGGTTATATCTGGAAACTTGCTCGTTGATATTTTTAGCCTTTTCTTGTCTCTGCACATTTCTAATTTTTGCTCTATTTTTTTGCTTGTGTCTGAACAGTTTTGTTATTTCCTGCTGGCTAATGGCTTCTAGTAGGAATGGCTGCTGCTGTAGTAATGGGTTTTGATAGGCACATTTCAAAACTTCAGGAAAGCAAATATGATCTACTTAGGCTGTCTCTAACGTAACAGAAGAAAGATAATTCTGTAGAACAAATTAAAGTCCTTTGGTCTTGTGAAATTTTGTTTCTGCTCTTCTGGATAAGTTTTCCTAGAACTGATGCTCTGCTATGCTGAGAACAACAAAACCACTAACTTTATTTATTAATATTCATGTCTGTGTGTTTCTCTCGCCACACACAAAATCCTTAAGGGCTGATCAGAGTTCAGTGCTGACTTGACTGGCATAAAATATCTCAGTTTCTCACCCCGTAAATCTTGTGGGGAAAAAGTAGTTTTCTTCTGCCTCCAGCTGTGTTATAAAAAAATTGTGAATTGTCCTTCCCTGTTAATTTGCTTGGTGTCTGTCATTTTGAAAATGTCAGTAATACCTCTAGTAAAGCAAGTCTTTGCCAAGCTGGAGAGTCAGTGAAAACACTACTTGGAACACGTCTGGTATGCTAAACACCAGCAGAACCCACTGGATAATGTTTGAAAAGCAGAATGCAAAATTTGTTATCAAGCATCATTCCCAAATTTAATCAGCTACTAAAAAAGTAAACAGACAGTAATTGAAACTAAATCAAATGGGAATAAAATAAGAATGAAAAATCTAAAGTTGTTCTTGTTACAAATGTCTGGTTATTTTTATTTCCTACTTAAGCATTAAATTGAATTTCATGTTGATGAAACACACAGTGTGAGATGCTTAAGAAATGAACAGCCAAGTGAGATGGTGAGCAAAGAGGAAAAGGAAGAGATCTTGGATTCCCTGGTGAACATATCTCTGTTGTTCTGTATTAGTAAAAAGAGCACAATTTTTTGTTAAATGGATAGAGTGTTGAAAATTATCTTGGAAATGTGCTTGATTTTGACTGAGGGCTGTCTTTAAAACAGTGGATGTGAAAAGGCATGGCTCTGTGTGTGTATATGTGTGTACATAACATAGCTGTTGAAGATCTGCATTTTATTTTGGAGAAACAGTTATTTGAAGAAAGGCTTACAGAAAAGGACATTTATTCCTTTCTCCAAATAACAAAACAGGAAAATGCAAAAACATTAAGATTTAAAACATGATATGCAGCAAAATCAAAGCTTTGTTTTTAAAATAGGTGAATATCTCTTAAGTTCAGAGATTTTTTAAAAACAGTTCTGTACGGTATGGACTAGGAGTCTACAGGGTATTTTGTGTATGGTGTGTAAGAAGTGCAGGGGTGCACTCCTTGTTGGAATGGGGGAGGAATGCTCATGGTGGCTGATACCTGCCTCCAAGCCCAAAGTGTGCTGTTCCCTGTGCCATCAGACAGGCTGTGCCTTTCCTGGGCTCTCTGGTACAGGTCAGCTCTGCTCCCCATGTATTCGTAGCAGTGGTTACTTTTAAGCAGAATCTACTGTCTGTCTCCCAGGATGAGACGACATTATTGGAAGACTGCAGTGGCAAAAGCTCTGCAATTTTTTTTCTTGTTGTAGGCTGGTTATTTTCTCATTACTTTCAGCTCCCTTCCTTGGGATTAGCTTTATATTAGTTAAATTTCCTTAGTCCATGCTTATTGACCCTCACATTTTTATTTAATTGCCTGTCATGTTCACCTGAGAAATACAGTTGGAAGGAGTTCTCTGTGAAAATATGTTGAGCATTTCTGTTTCTCTTGGGAATATTCTTTCAGCATTTATGTAAAATTCTTGTTAAGTGGCTGGATATAAATACACACTGGAGCATGCACGTAACTCCTTTGAATGTGAGTAATTTTATTGATTAATCTGTTATTACTGTATCCCACAGCCGTAGGGAGGAGAGGAGAGAAGATCCAGCAGGCAGGAATTGTGCAGCAAGATTGATTTATTTAATTATTTTACAAACTCTTTTATAGACTTTTTTATTCATAGTCTAATTGGACAAGGATCAGCCACCCCTTGGGGGTGATTGGCTAAAATCCTAAAACATCCATTGTCAAAATATTTTTTTACTGTACCATTAATATAGTTCTACAAGGTCGCAGGTGTTCATAGTTTACAGAACTTCTGCAAATATCTTTGTGAGAGAGAAAAGTATCTCGCGGGCTTAGAAAGAAGCAGGAAAATTTCTAGCTAACAGCATTTTTGTATCCATGGTCTGTTAAGTGTGTTTAACGTTGCCTCCCATCACTCCCCAAGAGGCTGGGAGACCGAGAAACAATTCAGGTTCCTCCCTGGCTGTGATACTTGTGGCAGTGACTTGACTTTCTTACAAGAGCCCAGGAAGGCAGAACCGTGCAATCTCTGCTACTGACTACAGTTACAACCACAAGCTTTAATTGTTTGCTGTAGCCTTTTGGATACAGCTCCGTCCCACGG
Organism: Corvus kubaryi; assembly: GCF_017639235.1. NCBI lineage: Eukaryota > Metazoa > Chordata > Aves > Passeriformes > Corvidae > Corvus > Corvus kubaryi. The sequence continues at coordinate 41,990,261 of NW_024581137.1, forward strand.
AAGAGAGGTCTATTTTTTCAGGTTGTTAGGAGAACACCATCCTTCATTGTCCTTCTCTTCCAACACTGGTTTGTTGTTGTATACGGTAAGATCTTATTCTTTTTTAGTCCTTCCCCCACAAATGGAGAATAAGTACCAGAGATACTTTTCTCTTTCCATAATAGTGACAGTGTGGGAAGGAAGATACCAAACGCATCAAGCAGGTAACAAAAAGAAGAGAGGATTCCTTTGTTTGCTGAATAGTTCTGCACTGAAATTCCTTGACAGGGAACACTGTGGAGGCTCAAAGTTCACATATGTTCAAGAACTGTCTGGACACATGAAAGGAAGCAAAATCAAATGGGGATTAAATCAAATGCAGATTATGAAATTCAGTAATACTGCGTCTTCCCCCTGAGCTGGAAGTTGGGAGAGTGTTGTAGAGGAGTATCACTGTATATTATTCCAGTCCATATGGGCTTTCCTACATTTCCTCCTACCCATGGTACCAGACTGGATGTTAAGTGACTTGTTGGTCTGATTTAATGTGGCTGTCCTGTCCTCTTGGCAATTGTCTTTAAAGGATGTTCATAATAAGAGCACCAGATGAGGTCTCTGGCTGTATGGAGCAGAATGTAGAAGAATTGTTGGCCCTGTGTGGCTTTCTGGCTTTATGGAGAATGGGAAGGGTTAAAAACAGTAGCAAATTTCTCTTTTGCTTAATTTTCTGAAGTCTCCCCTTGTTCTCTATCACCATACCTTACTGAGTCCTGAATCTATGGGTTTTTTTTTTTAAGAGATCCTCTTAAAAGCAAATTTTGGACAGGACACACACAACTCTGCAGTGATCTCTTAGAGGCTGAAACATTATAAAAATTCACATTAAAATTGGAAATTTACACTACAAATCACACAAAAATACATGGGTAGATGAAGAAATTTTATCCTCCTGCTAAGTATGGTTACGTTTTATTTTTCTGCTAAGTCTACTGCATGTGTGATTATTTTTTGATTGTTGATGGCTAATAGCTTCTTGAGTTCTGCTACAGTCAACTTGTGGTGTCAAGCCAGGAGTGGTTCCTAATGCATGTGTGGCCCATTGGTCTGCTCATCTGGGGCTGTGATGCAGGTCATACAGGCTCTTTCATATGGCCCTGGGTTTTCAGGATGCAAAAAGGAGTAGATGACAATTTTGTGTTTTCTCTGCAGTTTTTTTGAGCTGCCTGTCCTGTTGGTAACTCCTACCATCAAGGGGCCTTACTAACTTGTCTGCAGCACTCACTGTATGCAGACAGTGCAGACGTCACTCTGCATGATGCAGCTTTCCATGGAGAGGTGTGAGCTTGCTCTTGTGTTTTAGCGTCTATGATTTCAGGACCATTAAGCCATGAACATGATCCAACAGCAGAGTTCCCTCACTGATGCAGCACCTCCAAGAGCCCACACAGCTTTGCTATCCAGCATCTTGGTTTATAGCTCTTTTCTTACCCAGTACACCTCCCAGTGTGTCACATCAGGCAGCTGCTACTTTTTACGCTCCACGTGCATATCTCTGCCCAGTGCAAAAGTATGCCAAACTTGCTCCTTTTATTCCTTCACGTTTTGTGTACACTTGAAGTCTGTAGCTGTTTCAAATTATTATGTATGCAAAAAATATGTACTGTTGATGGCATGATGATTTTTTGCCTTTTCTTTTATACCACTTTTATATACCTTTTTATAGCTTTTTGTATTCGTAGTGTTTTTTAGCCTACATTCTTAGACTTACTTTATTAAGCTGGGAGACTAAACATCTTAGAAGCTTCGTAGGTAGGGATCAGTGTGCCCCAGACCCCAAGGTCCTCTCCAGAACACATTCTGTAAACTAAGATAGAACCATCCAGGGGGGGTTCCTTGGGGAGGGGGGCTCACTCGAGTCTCTCACTGGGGAATTTTTGATAGATATGCTAATTAGTAAGACCTGTAATGTTATACCTGATCTTTTGGGGGTGTGCATTGTGGTGTGCATTGAGGTGCATTCGACCTGGACGTGGTGCACCTAAGGATCTTTAAAATAAATACCAAGGTAAAATCCCTTTTTCCCTTCTAACCGTGTTTGATTCTTGATTTTAAGACCAGCAAAAGGCATCACTGTCTTTCCAGATCTAGTTATCTTCAGTTAAAGTAGTAAGTACAGCAATTAGATTGAAAGCATTCCAGTTTTTGTTAGCTTCGCTAGTTCTACCTGCTTCCTCAACCCTGTCTGTACTACTGGGATCATCATTGTTACTTTGACTCATCTACAGGTTTGTGCAATTAGCATAGTCCCTCCACAGTGTAAAGCAGTTTTGCCTGTTGGCATGTGCACTATATATTCAATGTATGAAATATCAAGCCGTCTGAGACCTTGCTGAGCTGTCATAATAACACAGCCAAAAATCCTACTGCCTGATACCCATGTGCTCAGCTGGCAACATCCCTCAGTCACCTGAAGTGGTTTCTCTGGATGAAAATGGTCAAGAGATCATAAGACCTTTGATGAGCCTTGCAGTAATGTCAAAGTGGTGACAAATCCTGTCTCTGGTATGGAGAGATAATCTGGGTTTGCACTGTGTTTGAAAGGAGACTTGAACATGGTTTCTCACAGAAGCTTGGATTGGACAGTAGCACTACAAAATTCAGAATATCATTCTACACCACCAGTGGTTATTAAAATCAAAGTATTAAATAAATTCTTCTTTTTTTTTTTATAATCTTAGTGTAGGTACTGAAAAAATAGAGACTCCAAATTTCATGTGTAGTGGGATCACTGGAAGATTGCTACAACTTCTATATTGTTTCTATGAATTTTTAAAAGAGGTTCTAATCTTTTTTTTTGTCAATTTTGAGAATTCTTTAGAGTGAGACAGAAAGTAGAACAATTCTATTTAACTCCACAGATTTAAATTTCCTCTATATTAGGCCTGAATGCAGCCTTATATTTATCCCCTTTTGCTGCCACTGGAGTGTGGTATCACAGAAGGACTGTGGTGCCTGTTTACTTCCCTTGATCAAATTTAGCCTTAATGATATTTTTTTCATTTCAGCGGTTACTGCAGTGTAAAAAGCAATGAGACGAGGAGTGTATTGCAGTTGGTTACAAAGTGCTTTGTGGTGCTGCTACAGACAGAGCTTTTAGGGTATACTTGGAAATTCTTATGTAACCTTGTATCATTTATGCCTTTGCCAGAGTATTTACTTTGAATTGTGAGATGTGACCCTTTGATATCTGCTTCTAATCTTGCCTCCTCCCATTTCAGATATAACTTAAGGATCCAGTATATAACAATTTTTTAAAATAATTAAAGGAGAAGGTTAATGCTTCATAGCCTTTGAAATGTTTTTAAGCTATTCTTGGCTAGTACAAGGATCTGATTTCTATTTCTGGCTGCACTTGAGTTATTGGTTGCTAATATTGCATCCAAATTGAAATAAGGGAAAAGGAAAGTAAAAATGTTATAAAAATGAAGTTATGTGATTTTAATGTCTGCTATTGTGCCACTTGCCAGGAATAGAATAAAATGCTTTCTACCATTTGGTAATTGAGAATTGCTGTGTTCCATTAGCACAGGCAGTGTTGTGCTGCTGCTGGCCCATGAGATATTAACTTTCCCAGCCTTGAACGATTTTCTGTGGGGAGCTGTGGAAATTTGAGTTCACTGAATCTTGCAGAGTAACATTTAATCTTTGAGTTCTTCAAAGACATAGAAGTAATATGGTAAAGATTACACAATCAGTATTCCTCTGTCTCAAAATAATTGCAGGCCAATAGTTATAAAAATGATTGTATTAATGTTATTGAAAGAAAATATTGGTGGGTTTTGTTTTCTTTCCCCCATACAATCTAAACATGATTATTAATTTACTTTAGGGCTATGGCTGGTGCATACATGAAATGTTCCCTAATTTTGGACTTGGATTAAACCAAAACTAAGAAACGTGTTCTTATCCAAGAAGACTGGGAGCTGGAATCAGTCAGGACCTCGTAACTTGATGAAGTGTGCCACCTTAAAATTGTTTTGGATGGAGACCAGTCTGTAAAGGGAAACACTAATTTGGAGCTTCTAGGACACATGAAATCACATATCATGGCCTCAGCTGTGGCTCACCAATTTCAAGGCCACAAAGAGAAAATACAAATAACTGGTCTTATCAGCTACGTAATTCAAAGCACAAAATGTCACTCAGTAATTCCTGCTTTGAGGAAATTCATCTGTTCTAAGGTGTGAGTAAAAGCAGTCAAGTCTGATAAATTGTAACTGAACTCAGTATCTTTGAGAGAAACCTACCATACGAAATTAAGGACTAATCATCGAGAAATTCCGTAGGTCCTTTGGTGATCACTTTGTTACTCATGGCACTGACTAGCTCATACTCTGCTGTTGGGCTGAACGCAGGACTTATTTGAGTGGATTCAATGTATGCTAATGCTGTCCTTTCTCCATTTCTGCCTTTGTCCTAGTGCAGTTTTTACAAACTGTAGTTCTCAACTTGGTGAAAAACTGCACCATGATGTGAAATGACTAAGTTATAGTAGACTGAAGAGTAGCAGGAAATAAAATTACCGGAGAAAAGACAATGAAAGGAGAGAATATCAACCATGGAAACCACCTCATCCTGTAATATAGCGAATATTGCAGCTTCTTTGCCGGTGGGCAGAAGTGGTGCGTATCAACTGAGATAATTATGTAGTAGTGTTTAAATCACCAAAGTTGTTTAAGTTTGATTGAGAACAGAATTTGGCCACTTACGATCCATTTTTAGCATATTACTCATATAAAACCACAAAGATGGGTTTAGTTTTCTGAACAGATGTCCTTAATGTTTATTTGAGCAGTCCCATCCAAATGGTCTGGAATTTCTGCTCATCATGCAGGGTATTTCTTCTATAGAGCTTCTATTTGCAAAACTCTTGTATAGGGAGAAGGATGTTAGGTCTTACAATGCAATTGTGAATTTAAGACTGCACAACTAACCTATATTTTGAACTGGGAATTGTGGACAAGGTGATAGGAAGTTATCTTGCTTATCTCTTTATTGATTCAGGAAGGCTTAGCAAGGCAGGATTTTGAAAGACCCATCTCTGACTTTTGAATTTAGCAGGGTTCTTCCTTGTCTGCTGTGCTCAGTTATTTTTACTTTCTCACTAATTCTCGCCTGACTTTTTGGTGACTCTTCTGTTAACAAACTGTTAGTTTCTGGGTACTGAGCTCAAGAATGTTTTGCAATAGAAAATATTTTGGGAGGGGTTGTTTTTCCTAATGTCACCCATCTCTTATACTTCTCTCTCTGTGAAAATCTGATTACAAATGAATGATCATGCTGTGATTCCAGCTTGGAAGATGGTGACACCATTTTTGGTACAGCCAACTACTTTGTCAGAATTAGTAAACTGTAAAGTGGTTTTATAGAGATAATTTCTGAATATAATGTAATGCAGCTTTTCATAGGTTCTTCCAGTTGCAGTCCAGCCCAACATCTAGGATGTTGAAAGATATATTCAAATATGCTCCTTTATCCACATAACTTTGCATTATGTTTCAGCTGGCTGTGTAAACAAGAAAAATCATAATATAATCTAATCCTCCATCTTTTTGTAGTAATGAACATTTTCTAAAAAGTATTACTTTCAATTTTCTTCAGAACACATTTACAGTTATCTCTATCTACTTACTATTGTATTCTGAGCTGTGTTCTTAAGCAGTGAAAACTGAACAATTTACTTTTATTTCAAATTTAACAAGACACTGCTCTAGTACCTTAAGGTGTAGACAGATCTCTTTAACAGTGTTTATTTACTTACATTCAAACATAATGTCAACAGTTGTGAGTTTAGTTTTGCCAGCAATATTGTTTTAGAGAATTTAGATGGGTTACCCTGATCCCTGAATGCAAGGGGGATCTTTAGCATCCATGTGCTCAGCAGCCAGGGATAGGCAGAAGGGACTTAGTTTTATCCTCTTATCAAGGCTATAAATAGCTTTGTAATTAAAACATACAGCCTTTGCGAGTTGAAGTTCTGAAGTAATTTCAGTGTTGAATAGTATCGATGCCTTATCATTAGACACATGATCTGCTAATTATGTCTGATTTGGGCTGTTCCTGGAGTCTCCTGTAAGTGAGGACCATGAATTTTGGCCTTGGTTTCATGGAGGTTGTGGATTAATAGAGGCATTAGCACTGCTGTGTGGCAGCTCCCATTTCTGATGTTGATGTAACTCAGGATCTTATCAATTGCCTGCGAAGCAGCTTGTGAAGGTGGGGTGTGATGCAGGGGAGAATAAGTGTCCTCACTGTTCACTCAGCATCTTTGAGTGAGTTTTTCCACAGGGAATGGCAAGAACTAAGGAAAGAGCAAAGTTTCTTACACTGAGAGACAGGAGAGCTCACAGATTGAGCCAAGAGTATGGACAAGCCTGAGCCTAATCCAGATTTTAGCTCCTGGAGCTGCTGAAGTTCTGTTTATCGGTTCTCCTTAAGAATAGTTGTGTATTTGCCAAGGTGTAAGTATGTTTTGCAAGCTACAGTGACTCCATTGTTCTCACATCCAGCCTTACTTTGCAATAGCTCCTGAAGTCTCATGGAAGTTATTCTGGCTAGTGGGAGAAGTAATAGCAGGAGACAGGCAGTGACACTGAAGGTGCTTAAACATAAAGAGCCCCAAATTAGGGAAGAGCCACTCTGGCTCAGGAAACTTGTGCTTTCTTGGAGCAGCCTGGAGTTCAGTCCTGGCTGTGCTGCCTGACTGCTGTGCAGAGAGCATGGGCAGGCGGTTCTGCCTCTGCTACTGCTTTAACATTTTCCACATGGTTTGCGCACTGGCTGAGAGCAGCACCAGTCCAACCTGCTTCGGCCTGCCCCCATCACACTGACTTTGACTTTAACACTACAGTCAAGGAGCTAGGGATTCATGAAAAAAAATTTTTTTGGAAGTCTTAAGGAATTAGCATGCAAACCTGGGTGGATGTGCTGGTCCAAACCAGAGCTCTGCGCTGCTGCGGCACCACGGTTTCCCAGCGTGCCAGCCAGCCTGTTTAAAGATGGTATCTCTGTGCTGCACTGCGTCCTGCAGCATCAACACACCCACTGTCTCCTGCTGTTTGGTTCCTCCTGTGCTCAGGGAAATAGGACTTTTATAAATATAAACACAATTGTGTCAGAGGATTTCGTGGATCTCTAATCAATTGCTTCTCTTTCTGCAGGCAGCCCTCAAGCCACTGATTCTAATAGTGTATGTCAGAAAAAGTAGCAGCATCATGCAGTCACATATACACACAGATTAGCAAGTCAGTTTGACCTGTTTTGTACTTCTCTTTTGTGCTTTTTCTTCTAAGCTGCCTTTACTTGCTGCTTCAAAATAAATGCTCTGGGGTGTGACCTCAAGCTTGTTTTGAAGAGGTAACCAAAAAATATGGAAAACTGAGAGAACTGAAGGGCAATATGTCTGTGTCAACTGAAGTAGAAAATCTGCAAGAAGATGGTAACAAAAATTTCTATTAGCCAGTGGAAATTTTGCTGATTCACACCTGCCATCGATTTCCTAATGAAGAAGAGCTGGGGAGACAGGCTGTGCAGAGGGACTAGGGGGCTCAGCTTCCTCCACATGACCTGCTTCTGGAGAGAGCTGGCACTTGCTATGTTTGTTAACAGGGCCTTTTCAAGTGTATTGAGCTGAGGCATCCTGGAATCAGAACACATACAAGAGCAGGCTGCTGTAGAAAATGCTACCAAGATACCTTTGAGGTAGTAATAGAAATGTCAGAGGGGAGCATTACTCCACCTGCATCCATAGGAAGACAAAAAATTACCTGAATTTAAGACCAGGGAAATTGCAGGGTGTGGCAGATGTTTCCTAGCAAACCTATGTATGGTAGATTGAAGCACTGCTACCACCAGCCTTCTGTCTGTCCCTGCTGTCAGAGACTTACGCCCCTGCTACAGGGTGCTGCCAAAAGATTGTGGGCAGGTACATTACCTGCATCAATTTTCCATCCTGAGCTTTAATGCAAACCCACCTTTACCAGCTGATGATGATAGGGCCATCAGTAATTTAGATGTGTCTGAGGCAGAATAAACAGCCAGGACAGCAATGTCCTCAGCAGTGGCAGCTGGAGCCAGCCCTGCTGACTGTCAGGCTAAATATTCAAGATAATTAACCACAGGTAGGTTCTCCAGGGAACATCTGTGAAAATCTGTCTCTTTAGCATGCTTATGTGCCTCCTTTCCTTGTGAAGTATCTGAACACTGCCAGCCTTTAGAACAGCCCTCTGTGTGACTCCCTGTGCTTTAAGCATGTGCTGTAAGCTGTGCCTTCAAATGGGGATATGGTCTCAGATAAATGTCAAAATTCTGTTGGGATAACAGACTGCTGTTTTTTATTCGAGGCACTGTAACTATCAACTGGATAGACTCACAGAGTGATTCAGACTGGAAGGCCCCCAGGAGTTTATTTAGATACTCCTAGTCTTCCCGAGTAAAATGTATTAGCTTTAACCTTTTTGCTGAGGTTTTAAGTGAAGCTGCATCACTTCATAACTTTAAGTCAAATATGGGGAATTGAAACATAAGAAGAAATTCAGGGGAATGGGAAGCATGTTGAAGAGAAGGTATTTAGAGACAGCCATTGATTAGTCTAGACCATGAGACAGTGTGCTTAAAGGACATTGCCAGAGCAGCCATAGGTAAGATGGTCAATTTGAAGGAAGAAAAATCAGATTTCTAGTGCCAAATCTGGCAGCAAGGGCTGAATCTTGAAGTAAAAAGTGTTCTGGCACTGGAAGCACTCAAGAGGCAACTTAATCAACAGCAGTGCAGACCCTGTGGGCAGCAGTAAAAAAATGAAAGAGACCATCTTCACACTGTTTAGAAAAGAAAACTGTTGTGCATTGTGGTTCACATAGTCCAGACCACATGTGATCCACAGATGGGAATTAGCATGACTTCTGCCATCATATTTGGGTTGTGACTTTAGATCTTTGTGCATTTTCTGATGAGCAGACTTATAATTTCTAGCTGGTATAAAAATTATGACCAGTAGACTTACAAGTTCATGCTGTTTATTTCAGATTATCCTGTCTGATATTTTTACTACCATCATGTGAAGCTCAGTGAATAAATGCCTAATCATATTTACATCTAAAACCATCGAAATCAATGTGTCATATTTATCCACTTCTGCTGACAGCTTTAATGAATTGCAGGTCTTAGAAGTTTTATTTTCCCCATGGTCACTCATGAAATCATTATTGAAGCACCAATGGAGTCAGGGAACCAAGCCCTTCAACAGAAAACCTAACTCTGTTTAATTTTCCATAACAAAGAAAGAAGGATGCTATGTATTAAATGGATGATCTAATAATGACAATATGACAAGTCACCATGTAACTGGTGGGTTTCTTTTCTTTCAGTAATACACATGTTGTCCCTTTACTTTTTGATGATATAATTCCACATCACTCCTTGCTTCTCCCTTCCCCATGATTCAATCTGCCCCTATGGGAAGCTCCTCTCTAAGTTATATATTTGGTAAAATAGGACAATTTCAATTCTTCCTCCCAGAAAGGTGCCTTCTTCTCAGGCTTCTGAGTCATCATGGCTGTGACTCACATGGCTTGCTTTCATGAAGATGAGTCACTCCAAATTTTCTGGCATTAAAACTGTCCTACTCTCTATCAGTGTGTTATCTGCTGTACACTGGAAATGTTCTGAAGCACTGAGTTTTAAGTAAGCAGTAGTGAGGGGTAACAAATGAGAGGGAAAATCTTCAAGCGATAGTTTGATTTATCTTCTTGGGGGAGATCGGAAGTGGAAGAAGATGATGGGGATAAAGTATAGATTATTCTGGTGACATTAGCTGATGTTCTTCTTGGGACTGCCAAGTTCCATGGACAACAGTTCAGGAGACTGCTAAAGAGAAATTCTTTGCCAGTTAACTGTGAGAAAGATGGAAAAATCTTTAAGAGACTGAAATAGCTGATGTCTGAAAATAAGAAGCCTTTCTCCCTTCCAATAGCTGTAGGAAGCATGTCAGCAGGTATAGCAAAAGCCAAAGAAGTGGGATAATGATCATGTGCTGTATAAACTACAAGAGTAAATATTTACCTTTCTTGTGAGCTGTTATTTCTTCTCTTCAAAGGACCTAGAGGAGAATGGTTACAGCAAAAATGGGTTTTGCTTTGATCATGTGACCACGGACATGCACTCTGAAAAGGTTCCCCAGAGCCCAGGCAGGTTGTCTCTTTGAATCTTCCCCCACTTGGCTTTTTCTCTCCTTTGTCCTTTTCTTGAAAGTAGAGGAATGGCACCTAGACATAAAAGCAGCAGGGGGGGAATTGTGTGTGTGTTTGTGTGTGTGTGTGTGTCTTCTTGGATTTGTCCAAGAGGAAATGTGCTGAAGGGCTTCAGGAGCCTGCAAGGCAAACTGAAGTAAAGCTGGGGAATCTTGGGTGGCTGAGCTCTACTTCAGCACTGGAAGTTGGGAGGTCAGAAGATGCAGCAGAAAGGGCACTGAGTTAGGAGGCAGATTTAGATTCAGTTCCCCACTCTGACCATTGTATGACTCCTGGCAAGCCACTGAAGGCAGCAAAGAGGCTTCTTTCCATGCTGGTGAGCCCCCTCTGCATTATGGGCAGCCTTTTTTATGTTTTCTCATGGAACCTCACCATGCCTCACTCCTTTAATTTAAAACACAGCTGGAAGAAGAGCTCCAGCTAGTATCCTCATGCTGCAATAGCTCAGTAATTAAAGTTCTCAGACAGGAAGAAGGAGACCGGATTCCAATATTTTTCTTTCTGAGTTAATATAAAACCTCTAGATCAAAGGAGTAACATGCCACATGGCTAATGCTTTTCTTAGGTGGGACAATAACCTTTCTTCTTGTTGACTTGTGTAACCAAGGAACCAAGATAAATCAGATGAGAGAAAAGGGTTGTGGAAAGCTCTGTTCTGGAGCCAGATGGTCAGGGACCTCATTAGATCTGGAGGAAACTTGTCCTCTTCCTCCTGCATGTGTAATTTCTGTGTCTTGTACAATGAATCTTTAATTGTGTTTAATAATACTTCAACTACATGGCTGAGGAGCACTCTCACCTCCGCCTGCCCTTCATCTCCTGTCACATGTGCAGAGTCCGGAGTCTGGTGATCAATGCTCTGTCTTGGGATTTGCATGGTGAGAATTGAACCGTGTTCAGACAAGAGGGACCTAAACCTATGTCTTTTTGTGTCCTGTGCAACTGCCATAATCCAAAAACTACTAGAAAAGTGTTGGAGGGTGGCAGGATGCTCAACCAGGCAAGTGCAGCAGCTGCTTTGGGCAGGGACCTGCTCCTGTCAGCGCTGATGTGCCTGCCAGGTACAGGGGCAGAAAGGTCAGGAGTACTTGAGTTCTGCACCTTCCTCAGGTGTCAGCCTCTGTTCAAAGAGTGTAAAAGCCTGGTGAGCTCTTGTTAAGGGGACACTGTCAAGAGACCAAGGGCCTTCAGTACTCTATGACCCAAGTCCTGACTCTTTTTGTAAGGGATGGGTGCGTGGGTCATTAAGGTTAGTAGTGGAATAAATGTTAAGACTGAAGTCCACCTGCTGGTTTTGGATGTTGTCCTGAGTCGACTGAGGTAATGGATACTCAGAGCTGAAGGCTGGGGAAGGTTATGTCACTGAGACCAGGAAGTTTTCAGACTTAACCAAGATGCTTGAACTTCCCTGCAGTACTATCTTTTCTTTCGATCAATCTTTTTAGAAGATCTCAACAGTGGAGCAAAGAAAGATCTTTGCTTGGGAATGTTTGTGCAAAAATAGGAAAACATTTCAAGTAATATTAAAAATCACATCATTTTGATTATGTAACAGTTTGCATAGTTCTTTCTACTATATACTTGTTTCGCCATGGCTATGTTTTGGAAGGGGCTTCGCAACTTTATGAAAGATAATTTGAAGGAATTCAGTTTATTCTGAATTAAAGTTTATTATTTGTTGCAACATGCATTTTTGTAGTTATTAGACTTGTTTAATATCCAGCATCTCCAAACACGTGCTGAATGTGAATCAAACTAGTTGATAGTGTCCCTTTAAATTTGTTATTGCGGTGCTTTCATCAAGCTAACTAGCACAATAGTCAGTGCCATGAAGAAGCTTAAAACATGCATATTTTATGAGTGTTTCAGAGAACTGCCACACAAAAAGAGAAGTAGGCTATGTCTACAGCACTATCACTTCACCTATTGTAACCTTCTCAAGAGGTTTTTTTTAGATAAAAGGAAAACTGCAGTGTATGATCACTGCAGTGCAGGGTTAGAGATCATAAGAAGGGGGAGGAAAACAATGACTTGTGTCTGAGGACACTTACTTCTTGTCACCTTGCTGCATGCCATCTGATCATCAAACTGTTCAGAGCTTTATACAATGGTTATTGCTGGAGTCATTAAGAACATACTAACACCCAACACTTGTTTCTGGATTTTGAGGGGTTTTTTGCTAAATGGTTTGAAATGTTGGCTGGGTGTTTCCAGTTTTTTGTTAACTCTGAAGGCTTGTGACATCTGGGAACCACAGAGTATTCATAAGATATATATAGCATCCTTTTACTCAGTTTCTATCAACCCCTGTGAAAACAGCTTTCCCCTTTAATGAGAATGAAGGGAAAGGCTTGCTAGAATGAAATGCAGTAGTTGCCTGTTTAAAAATAAACCAGCACAGTCCGCATCCTAGAATATTTACTGGTTAATTCAACTATAAAACACCATTGGGAATAGTAGTTTAGACATAGCATTACACAAGTAAAACCAAGTGTGCCACACACCTTGTGTTTGCTCGGCCATGCAGAAATATGTAGAGCTGTATTATTGCGTGTAAATATATAGGAAGAACTGCAGCTGTTTTTATCCATTGGCAAAGGCGGCAGCCAGGGACAGGGGTGACCTCCACACAAGATGTAGATGGTGTGTGCAGAGTGCTTTGGGGCCGGGTGGCTGTGCAGTGAAGCCAGCAGAGCTTGTTCCTGCTGCCAGAGCTGAGTGGTGTCAGGGTCTGTGCAGCTGGGAGGGTGAATGAGCGCCCGGTGAGTCCATGAGGATTGTGCTCGACGTGTTGGATGCTCCTAACCTGTGGAAAACTGCAGGCTGCTGAGCAATCTTGCGTAACATTTATTTCAGATTTCTCATGAGGCAACCTTTGAAGGACTATTTACACAGCAGTTTTAGAGGGACTGTTAAGACAGCTCTCCCTGGAACTATTTTCCATTTTTACTCATCGGCTTTGTTTGTGTGCCATCTTCTCTTGTTCATGCTCCTGTCTGGCTGATCATAATGTGTGATTATCAGACTGCTTCAGCTGGCTTCCCTCACAGCAGCCAAAATGTGCGATTCCAATGGCATCTGCAGGGCACTTGTTTCTTTCTTCTGATCTCTGCTGCTTGATTTAACCAAAATGCTTTGTGTCCAGGCTTTTTCAGATCTCTGCCTCTTGGAAAACCCTTATTTTCCACATCTTGATAGGATAGCTGTCAGGAGGACCCCAGAGAAGTGCTCCTAGCTGCACACCTTCCTTTCAGCAGCTGTTGAGAAAGGGCATGACCTATCCCTGACTGTGATGGGGTTCAACCAAACAGACCTCAGTAGAAAAAGTCACGTTCTTAATACTTCACTCTACTGACTTCAGACACCTTACATGCAGCCAAGAGCCTGACTTCCTGCCCAGGGCATATGAGCCTGGGCTTTGTGTTCTGGATGTGCAGAGTCTTGAATCAGCTCACTGGCAGGGTGAGCTCAAGTCTACCAGATCGACTACAGTACCCTTTGCAACATGGGCTGGAAGAGGAGCTTGTTCTTCATAGTTACCCAGATCATGAAATCATCCTGCAAGTCCTCTAATGCTTTGTCTCATTTTCAGTGTACTGATCAACTACAGCAGCAAATGAAGCAAAGGTTACTCAGAAAGCAGGCACTGTCAGCACTGAGATTTGTCCAAAATCCAGGTCTAGCCTGGATGAAGAGGCAACAGCCTTGGACTTGTACAGTTACACACACTATCCTGTGATTCTCTTGCTTGTCTCAGTGTTTGCTGGGCCATCCTCAATTTCTCTCCTTGCTTCTGGTGTCAGATAAAGCAGTCCTGTAAGGGTCACAGAAATATGAATTTTGGGACTGTGGGGTGGAGGTAGAAGATGTAATCAGGCAAGCCATCCTAAAAAGTCTATTGCTATGTAAAAAAATAAATTAAAAGAAGGCCAGGTAATTTAGTTGGAAATGGCAACAGGATAGAGCTGGATGTGATTTGTAATGGAACAATCAATCATAGAATTCAGAGCAAGTAGATGTGTGATATTTATGGTACATAGCTTGAGAATATAGATAGGAAAAGGAGCCAGTGCAGGGCATTCAGAAATGCCGCTAATGGCTTGGCCGTGAAAGGACAGTCCAGGGAGTCTGCAATGGAGACCCAAGGCTGGTGTGTCCCCAGGAGTGTCACAGGATGGTGATCAGGAGTGGTCCTCACCTGCTGGCATGGTATACATCTTGGTGAGCTGTGTTGGAAAAATCAGAAAACGAAGGGAAGCACAAGAGGGGAGTGAGGCTGAAGTTTGCTCTCCCCAGCTTTCCCAGGAGCAACCTTTCTGATTGATGTAGGAAGGAACTGTGACCGAGCACAGGGGCTCCTGGGAGCCATGGTACAAGGCAGGGCTGGGGCTAAAAACGCCTCATGAGTAGTTACTCCTTCCTGCTGGTCAGAAGCTGTGGCAGAACTGGTCAGAACTGGGGACAGACTGTTCACAGTTTACGCTGTAGTCCTTTGAAATACAGTGTGTCAGGTACATACGTGTTTGAGACAGACTCATGCCTTCTGCAAGTAAAGCATGGGCAAAGATTCTAAGAATGGGAAGATGAGTTTTTAGTTTAGAAGGGGTGGCAGAGACACCCATGACCTCTCATGTTTCTGTGGCCAGGTTTCCACACTCCAGGTTTATACACATAATGCTACTCCTGGCAGTCTAATAATACAGTTGGTAGAATTATGTGTAATATATCTATGAGTGAGATGACTTGCTTTGCATCATTTGAATGAGCAGAGTTTCTCTGAAAACTTCCTAAGGTGGTGGTCTTGTTGCTGCCACAAATTGCTCAAATGGCAGGAGACAAGCCCCAGCATAACTGTGAAGCATTGAATAGATAGTACTGGATTTCATTTTTATGGTGAATAACAGGATGGATAACAGCTTCTAATGGGAATGAGTAGCCAATAATGACAGAAATGATCCTGGGGCAGATTGAAATTATTCCCATATGGTCTGGGAAAGATTTGTGGTATCTATAAATATGCAATTAATCTTGTGAGGGAAGGAAAAAAGCAGAATAAAAGAAGGAAGCTACCACTACCTGAGCAGCCTTCGTCTAACTGTCTAAAGGAGTGATGAAATGGGAAAGGAGTAATACACAGCAAAGATGTTGCGCAACCAATTATCTAGTAAGGCAAAAAAAAAGAAAACAGGATGCTATGAACTATTTTTCTGCAGAAATCTGTAGAATCTTTGTGTTGGTATTGGTTTAAAGCTTGGTTCAAATGCTGTAATAAGACAAGAGGGATTTTACTACTTACAGTGTATTTGACTTAAATTGTTTATTGCACAGTTTTTTTTGTTCTTTTATTTCATGCATACTAGTTAGAACTGAAAAGAACTGTAAAATATACAGGCTTGTTTTAGAAATTGACTTTGTAGATATGTTTTTTTTCTTAGTTTTCTCCACAATGTAATATTCCAAATTCAAGCAATCTCTGTTGGTTTTCTTGGAACATATTTGTCTCATATATTCTGTACTCTGATTTATCTTACAAATATCCAGCTATTATGCATTTGTCATTTGGTTTTCATTGTTTGCACTGCTATTTCTGTGGGTAAACTGTTTAGCTGTTTATATGTGGGAGTTTAAATAATGGAAGATTCATTGAAACTTTTAATCATTCCAGAGTATTATGTGAAAAATATGAAAAGATATCAAATTTCCATTTAATGATTTAAAACCATTCTTACGAAAGATAAAGATAATGTATATTTGAAATTATATCTATTTATATGGGTAGAGAGTTAAACAAAGCATCACTTCTTGTTTATGAAAGCAATACAATTATCCTAATATAAGCACTTTTATCTAGATAAATGCATTTTTGAACTGCACAACCAAAAATGAAGAAGATATATAAAATTTAAATCCTCTTAAGGATAGCCACTTCTAGAGAAGTATCAGCATTGTGTGCTTTCAGTCCATATCCACTGAGAAATTAAATGAAAAATCATGTCATTCCCAGACAAAAAAATTCCTTAATTTAGCTGAAAGTGTAAATACATATCTGCTAATTAAAAATCTTATTAGAGTGTTGTTATGAATGGATGATGTGGGTTTAAATAAGTCCCTGCCTTTTGCCCAGGACTCTGGCAGCAGGCAGTTGCGTTATTGAGGTGTCCAGCACCCCAAGACCCACTCTCATTCACAAGTTCTTTAATAATGGCTGATTCAGTCTATTATAAAATGGATTATTTCTTTATAGACACAAAACTAACAGACATAAAACTTAAAACAGACTATTACTACACAGGAATAAGACAAAGGGAATACTAGTATTACACACGTGGGGTTAATGGTACCATTAAATTTACAGCTGGCTAAGAAATAGTATAACTTAGGATGCAATGTTTCTTACCACCAAATTGTTGAAGGGGCACACATCAAAATCCTTTCCCTCAATTTCTGGAAAAGTTAACCACGAAGTTTGCATCCAAGCTTCAGGGAGAAAGCGTCTTGCATGTTCCAAAGGAGTGTGCAAGAGAATTCTGCCTCTGTGATAAACTGTAGTACTTTTATAGTGTAAAACTGGCTTTTTGGTCACCCATGGTTTTTTTATCTCTTTCCACATCTGTTAAGCTGGCAGACCTTCTGGTGCCAGGAGATGATACCCACTGGGCCTTGCCTGCCTAGGTTGTCTCTCCTATATGCACAGGCCACCTGTGGTGGGGAGAGGGGTGATATGCCCTGCCACAAGTGTTATTAGAATTTCCCAATCCACCAAAAAGCAAATCTTAAATTCAAACAAAAGGCTAAGCACAAATGCAAATGCATAAATTCAAACAAAAGGCTAAGCACAAATGCAAATGCATACCCGTATCTTCGCTGGAAGGAGTAGCAGCACACAAATCAAAGACATTTTTTGTCTGTCAGTAAGGATAATTGCAAAACCCAATAGTGGTTTAGTCAACCTTGAACTTTATTTTATTTTTTTAAATTATGAAATTACCTTAGTGAATTGACACTTCAGTTCCTATGTTTTCTTGCTATTCATATGCTTCTGTTCTTACATTGAAACTCTTCCTTAGTGAAGGCATCTAATAATTGTTAAAATTCTGGAGACTTACTATGGGGAAAAAGAAAATAGATGTTGCTGTGTCCTAGACTCTGACTTCTATTTCTCCTAGAAATCTTTTGACACCATTGTTGCAGTGCTTAGGGAACAGCAAAGCAGTGTTCCTCATATGTGGGAGAAGGAAAACAGGTTTCTTGCTGTGTGCTTGCTTTTAAACATAGCCAACCAGAATGTCTTGAATTGAATTCATCAGGAAAACAAGACTAGAAAGTACATTTTTTTCTTCATAAGTGTTTCTCTGTAGTCCAATCTCATATTATATCTGTAAAGTTGCATCTGCAGCCTTGGTAAGATTGAGGACAGTCTGATTGACAATCAGGTGTCTCAACAAGGTATAGCAGCCCCCTGCTGTGAGGAAATTTCCAGTGATTTTCAAATTTCCAGTGATTCTCTCTCAAATTGGTATGATGCATGTCAAAGCTGCTCAGCTTGCTGTCAATGCTACAAAGGTGGCAGATGGTGGATCAAATGCTAATGTGTTTTTTGGCTGGGAGTAGGTCAGTGGTACTTACCAAACTGTTTAGGCTGCTTTGTATTATCTTTGGACACTTGGATTTTAGGACAGATTGTTTTAGACTGAAGACAAGTGACCTTCCTGGTTGGGAAGGGTTCATGAAGAAATTATTATAGCAATTATTAATGGGGGTTTTTTTTAGGAGGGAAGGATAGAGTATCTAACGGTGAGGCCATTGGATAAATTTTGCCCAGGAAGCTGGTTTCTGCTGCTGATAATCAAATTATTAATGACCAATAAGCAAATTGGATTGTATAATGATCCTTGCTTCATTGCTGCTCTGAAATGGTTGGAAATTATATTATAATCCCTTTGCTCAGTAAGCACAAAGTTTTGGGCAATTCTCTATCTTTTCAAGATACCATCAGTCGGTAGGTTCCCATCTTCTTTCTGCTGTTGGGGTACTTGCAGCAGCTATTAGTGTGCTAATGTAATGACTTTTATCTGATGTGCTTCACTCAAGTGGTGATGCTGGACACAGGAGACATGCTCTTGATTAGCTGTAGTGAGATGACCCAATCTGCAGCCAGGGCAGTGCTTGTGCAAAATGTGGAAGCTATGGTAGAGAGAATTCTAAGAAAAAGAATGGGGTTTTTTTTCTGATGATTTCTTTGAACTGATAAAATGTCAAACATATTGGAAACTGCTGTGTTTCTACAGTCACTTCTCTATCCAGGTCATACAGTTGAAGTTGTGATTGCAGAAATCTACAAGCTCAACAGTAAAAAGACGCTGAAATAGAGCCCTCTCTAATGGTGTTCAGTGCAGCCCTGGGATAAAGAGAACCAGATGTTGTCTAATTTGTCAGCACATTCCAATATCACAATTTTACTAAACTGGAAGTCTGCTTGGACGTGTTTGGGAGGCAAGCTGTCCAGGTTAAGTTGGGACAGTCTCGTAGCTCACTGGGTAATAAGCACAGAACTTTGAGTTCTTCTAGAGGGAAGAGTGTGTTACTGTTGGATGTATTTCTATGGTAATTTTAGCCTGGACTTCCATTGAAAATATGTATTCACCAACTGTGTTGTGTGACTGTCAGATCATCTCACACAGAAATTTTGAGCCATTTGTCAATATGACATGGAAGTCACAAATATGTTCTGGTCCTGTGTGTTTTATGAAGAGAAAGGAGTGGAGGAGGGCACAAGCTCTCCATGAGGTGAAAGATGTGGGGCAACTTCATGTGTTTCAGGCAGGAGATGTTGTCAGAGTCCCAACAACGTAAGAGGATTGAAGAAGAGCTCACTGTGAAAGATGAGGTGCATCTCTTAAGAAACCAGACTTCCTTCATTGTACTGACTGCAGAGATTTTTTCTTAGATGGTAAGAGTGGCATCCAGAGTAGCAGGAGAGATGTTAAATCCTATTGTCAAGCACCCTGTATATAATCTAAGGTCTAAAAGCGGGGACTTTTATATTCTGTCAATACTATAAAGCACTGCACAGCCTGGGCAGGCATTTTTCAGAAAACCAATTTTTAACAAAATTCAGGGGACAGAGCTTTGTGCCAGCCCGTGAGCTTGCTGAATTCTTGCCTACTAACCACAAAGGGTACCTCTGCAGATTGCTTTGATGGAACTCTGTTCCTCTGTGGCCTTTTGACGATTTGCTATTCGTATAGCACACAAATGGGTAGTAAAGTGTTACACAAAGCAACATTTCACTTGTCAGCTTCACCCCTGCTGTTGATGCTTCCCACTCGGGAGCCATTGAGTTAAATGCAGCATAGTCAGCTGGATGTATTTTTCTTCTCTCCCATGCAATGACTTCACCTCATTACCTCCCAGGTGAAACTGGATCTGTCTGCATCAGCAACCTGCTTCTGATTTCAAAGAATGAGTTAGAATTTATGATTGTTGACTGTGTGAGGCAGGGATATTGGAGCACTAGCCTATTTTAAATCTATTACACCAAATTTATGTTGCAATTACTGCTTCTGGAATTAATTGTTGGGCTTTCTTGGTCAGTTTTGTTTTCAAGTACACAGTAGAAATCTGAAAAACATAGGAAAGAAAAGGAGGGCAACACTACAGAATAAAATTTAAACTCTTCCCTTTGACTCCTGAGAAATGGCACAGCAGTGTTACTTGTAATATTCAAGTAGTTGTTGCAGATCTCCATTTATCAGTTTAAAAAGTCTATTGCTAAAAATTGACGTATGCAGAATATAAAAATGCATTAGTAAAAGAAGGGGGAATCATACTAGTTTGTTTGCTTCTCTGCTCTAGCAGCTTAGATAACACAGGCTGAATGCTTTTAATTGCCTTTGTAAGATATGTTTGGAAATTCTGAAGCAGTTATTTAAAAATATGTAAATCCTTTAATTTCTATGGAGATGAGCAGTAACAAATAATTACAAGTGTAAGCTAGGATCCAGTGTATCTGCAATTAAAAGCCTGTGTTCTCCCAGGGTGTCCGCATTTCCAGAGTGCCTGAATCCAGGCTGCCCAGTGAGAGATTCCTTGGCATTCATCTCCTCGTAGGCTAATCCTACACTGACAGCTTTTAAGAAGAAATCTTTTTTGTTCATTCTTCCTCAACATTCAGCATAACCTATTTAATGCAGAGACAACGACTAAAATAAAAAATAGCAAGCTCAGCTGGTTCTGTTATTCTAAAACCCAGCGTAGAAACTGAAGAAGTTGGATCACATGGAGCAGTTTCACGTGTATTTACGGCAGCTGCAAGCAAAGTGGACTGAAAAAACATTCTTGAATTCTGTCCCCAGGTGTTGTTTCATACTTCTGCATGTGGTGCTATTTGCAGCACTGTTTCTTACAGATCCCAGGTGGGAGAAGCACTTCCCACAGAGCCCTTGGGAGCACTTAGTGTGATGGTGCTCTACCAGGCTGCATCCTTGTTTCTGTTTCCCTTGGAGGTTACCAGCTGTCCATTAACAACTGCACTGATGACACAAAAATACTGTAAGTGTGATACAGATCTCTGGAGACAAAGTGCCTGGGGAAGTGGACAGAAGTTGTTTGGGGCTGTGGGGAGGTGGTTTATCCTGCCTGAGGATGCCCAACTTCTCCAGCTAAAATAAAGGTGCCTTCTGAGTTGCTGTTCTTTTTCGATTGTGTAGTTTCTTTGAAAAATAGCTCACATAAACCTCTGATGACTTCTAAACTCTTAAACATTTCATGTGACCTGTGTTATTGGGAAGAACAGTGTGATTGAGTTTGTCCTTCATTCATTAATCAAAAGTGGTAATCATATGAAACTGATCTAACAATAGAATTGAAAAGAAGGGGAAAGTCAGAAGCAGAAAAGGATTCTGAAGGAAATTTAAAAAATGGAAAAAATAGATCAGCAGAGTAATTTCTGCAGATGCAGCTCAGGACTGTGAAGATGTCTCTTCCTGGAAGTTAAGTGCTCTAGAAGGCAGACAGGAGGGGATGCAGCACTAAGTAAATTCCCAGGCAAAAGCCTGGGAGGGGCATATCCCAGAGCTCAGAAATTCTGACACCGACTGCTTCTGCTATCCTGCTGCCTTGTCCCCGCCTGCTTCGCCAGGCTGTGAGTTCCTTGGGCAGAGATCATGTGTCTCTGCCATCCAGCACTCTCGTGAGTACTATAAAATATTTCAGTGCTCTGGTGAAACGTGAAAACTGAGAGGGCACCTTGAGGACGGAAGTGTGTGATAAAAAATGTACCAGGGTTTTTTGGTGTGAGGAGATGGGACACTTCAACTACACCCTACTAAGCGTCACTTAATAAATTACTTAGAGTGCTGCCATGAGGCATGGAAAGCACCAAGAAGGTGTGAATGGATTAGTTGCCTGGTAGATAAAGGGTGCATTTGAGAGGTGAGATGCTTTTTCTAAGGCACATTCAGACAGTTGAACTAAAATGCCCAGAGATCATTATTTTACAGTCTTCTGTTGAATCTGAGACAAACTACTTCCAGAATAATTCTGAGTGCTAGAGCAGCCTCTCGGGATGAGAGATGCAAGTTTGGGTCCTTCAGCACAAGAGAAGGACCTGGACCTGTGATGCCTACAGTTCAGTGGTAGGTGTAGGTTCTCCTGGTTTTTCAGTGCCCAGCTGGAGACGAGCAGTTCTGCAGTCAATATTGAATCTGTGTTTTAATCATACAAAATTTAAGCTTTCCCTCTCCTCAACAGTATTTTTCACTGGAGTGGATTCAGACAGTTAAATAATTTAAATATGACCCAGACAATTCTTATTTTGCAAATAATAGTTGAAAAGTATTTTCTCCGCCCTGATCTAAGGTAGTGCTAGAGCTTCCCTTCAGCCCGTATCTCATAGCCGTAAGTTAGCAAAATAGGAATGGCCCCCATTTTCAATGGAGGCCCTGGTTCTGCTCTCCTCAGTTGGTAGAACTCAAGTATTTGTGATACATACTTCACATGACATAGGCTTGTTAGGGAAAAAGTGGTGTCACAGCTGCATTGCTGCCATCAGCACTCACAGGCAGGTCTGGTGCACATCCATGGGATAGGGCATGTAGTAGCTGAGCATGACAGGAGGTGAGGGAATGGTCTTCAGTTTGATCTGCTGATTAGGCTGACTGCAAGAAATGTGTGTGGATAGCTGGAGAGATGGTCCTTTCCTCCTGAAGAAGGATGGCTGTGGTCCCTGTGCGGTCAGCAGGGACTCCCAAACAGGCAGCTGGGTGTGAGGGCAGGCGCCCAAACCCTCCGTCACTCAGGAGGGGATCACAGGGGACGTCAGGAACATCTGTGCTGTTGGCTTCCCCTGTACAGGCTTAACTTCTCTTTGGAACTGAACCTTTTCCTCTTGCTCTTGTTGAAATAAATAATACTCACATTTCCCAGGCATGGTTTTTAGGCAGGATTCTGTCTGGCTAAATTGGGGAGGACCGTGGACCATAGCCTTTGCCACTGGATGGGACTGATGCTTTCAGACCACTTACTACCTCCTTGTGATCCACATTAAATAGGGCAGAAAGTAACATAGTGCTGTGCTAGGTATTTTTTGGCAGAAAAATTGCAATTTGCTGATGGCCTTTCCCCAGTTAAATGCTGTACAACTACATTCTTGTAATTAATATTTAATCAGACACTAATAGTACTTTATGCAGAATCTAGATGTGCTGGTGAGACCTTGCTGCATCTCAGAGCTTAGAGCTGTGCTGCTTAGAGAACAGTGGTGTCTATATTTTAAAATGATAGATCGACAGATAGCTCTGCTTTCATCTCTGCAGTCATTGTAGAGGAAATGTATTATAACATAGGTAAACATTACTGCAAGTTGTTTCACTCTGTGAAATTTAACAACACTGACAGAAAAATAAGAGCTTTGGGACTACAGTTCCTTCAGAAGACTGGACAATACGTTTAGGAAAATATAATGATTATTGGAGTGGAACCAGCATTTACTGTTTTATTTGGTTTGTTTACTGTTGGTTACTGTTCTGAAAATGTTACCTACAAAATTGAAAGTTAATAAAAATTGCAGTAAGTTTTTCTTTCTTTCTTCTCCTTTCTGACCATCAGATCTCTTAACTGTGCCATCAGGCAATGTGGCTCGATCTCTTGCTTTTCTGAGAATACAACTTTGGACTGCACTGCTAAACAGAAAACCTCAAAGTCAAGCTATGATTAAAAAAGTGAAATTAAATTGAAAGTTGCATGTGTACAATTAAGAATAATAATGGGGAAGATCAATCTTACTGGTGAAGCAAGTGTTGACATAGTAGATACTGCCTTTCAGGTTTGAATGAGACTGCTTATAATGTTTTTCTTCAGTTGTCTTTCAACGCAATGTTAATTACGCTGTGGGGTTTCCCCAATGACATGTTTGTTGAGCTCTATGTAAGTGACAAGATGATTATGTCTAAATGATTGGTAAATGTTTTGGCTTTGACGGCTTAAATATTTGTATAAATGATTCCTCCAAAATTCGAGAAACACTTGACATCTTCACAGGGTAACAGCTTTTTTATGCACCTTATTTTAGGGCTGTATTTTATTTCTCTTGCTCATTTTGGTAGTTTCTTGCACCAGCAAAGCAACCATGAGAATATAAAGGGTTATTTCAGTGTAAGAAGCAAATCAGGATCGGGAAGGTGGCAGATGCTCCCATGCAAAGAAGGAATTTCTGTTGTAGCCATAAGACGTATGCAGCCATGACACCTTCTTGTCTTAGAGCAAATGAGGAGAAAATATATCTGAAGTTAGTGTCTTTAAGTGCAGAGTGCTTCTTACCTCTGTGAAAGGGTTTAATAGAATTCTGCAAAGTTATTTTAAAGGATGAAATTTTGAATCCTGATTCAAATCTATATGATCCTAATAGGAAAAATATTCTAATGATTTCAATTTCTAAGGAGCTGCTGACACATCCAGTTAAGGAGATGTGTAATGAATATGAACACCAGGGTGGTTGCCTAAAAACGTTTAGTGACTTTCCTCCAGTTTTTCTATAAATTAAGGAGCATGTCTTGGACTGAATTGAAAAGTGGAACAAAGGAATATGTGAAGTGGGAAAGAGAAAGCGAGAGCTTTAACTGGCACAATTTCAGGTTGTGCAGGTAGGGAAGCCTCCCAAGACAGCAAACGGGCTGCAGACAGGAGAGGGAGAGGGAAAACCCAACCTGTGCTTTGGGGCAGATGGCCTTTCCAGTCCAGCAGACAGCTCTCATGAAAAGTGAGTTAGGGCATAAAAAGCACAGTGGGTTTACACAGTAAAGAAAGAGGATGCTGTGCGTAGAGAGATCTGGGTGATGACTGAAATGGGAAATTCTCATAGCTCAGGTGAGTGTTACTGCTGTGTAAAAACCAGCTAATTTACTGACAGGGAAAAGGTGCCTCTGGGCTGTCAGTTCTGCCAGTGCAACTGCTCTTTTTGAACAGAGGCTTTTTGCAACCTATTAGCTATTTTGGTTGGCTAATAAAATGGGAGTCGGGCATAGGACAACAGGCAACATGCAGAAACTGATGTGAAGGAAGTTCCACCTGAGTATGAGAAGAACTTCTTTGCTGTGTGATGACCATGCACTGGAACAGGCTGCCCAGAGAGGATATGGAGTCTCCCTCACTGGAGATACTCAAGAACCATCTGGTCACAGGCCCAATTAATGTGCTCTAGGGGAACCTGCTTGAGCAGGGAGGTTGGACCAGAGATGTCCAGTGGCCCCTTCCAACCTTAGCCATTCTGTGATTATATTCCGAGCCAGCTTTAACTGTAATCTCAAGTGATGCTATAAATAAATATTCCAAAGGATCTTTGGTTTTCATGGAAAGCAGTCATACAATTGTATTACTCTCTTCCTCCTTCAAAGATCCCACAATCCACTTTATGGACTTCTATAATAGCTCAGGGATTTTTTCCCACCTCCTAATACTGAAATCCAGCTGTTTCAATGATAAAACTTGGCACCTCAAGGCGAGTTTGCAGTTTGCAGCAAGGAGAGGGGCTTGCTCAAGCTGTGGATTGAAAAGATTTGGGCATTTAACAATTTTAGGAAAGTATTCATTGATAAAGCTGGAATTTGATGAGGACCTGGGGAGTCATGTGGCTTAATGAGTGCTATTTGCTAATTGGCAACAGTAGCAGGGCTGCCCTACTTTCTCATCCTTCTGGAATCTGCTGGAAGCTGGTGTCAAAGTGGCACTTAATGCTGAGGTGATCTTCATTCTTAGGTTTTATAACTTCTTAATAGTCTCAACAAATGAATTTATATTAAAGAAATTGGGTATAAATTAAAGTATAAAAGCTGAAGGAGGGAAAGTGGGTTTGATTCAAGCATCATTAGCCAGTAATTCCAGTGAGGTGACTGGAAGCACTGGAGTCACTGGAATTTTGTTTTATTTAAAATAAGGTCAAATGAGAATAGAATTGGATCCTTCTCATTTTGTCTTTCAAGTGTCTGTTACAATAAACTTCATGTGACAGAGGCTGTATATGTCTTTTGTTCTGTGCAGCTCTGTGCATATTAGTGTGGTTCTGAAAATAGCCTCTAATCATTTCCTGAAGAATTGTCCTTTTTGATGAACTGCTGTTTATTCTCAGCAGCTTTTGATATGCCACTAAAAGTTGGTTTGCCTTTCAAATATGTTTCCTCAGTTCTAGTCTGGGGTTCAGCAGCACAGGATAAATGGCTTTGTCTGGAAGATTTAGAGATTACAAGAAGTATGAGGGAGAATGGGGTCCTTTTTTAAAATTAACTTTATATGGTTGGTAATCATGTGAATTTATATAATTAATATTATTTTAAATTAACAGTAGTATTTACTTGTAGTAGTATTAGTACTAGATGAGATTAGTACAAGATGAGATTTTTTTTTTCACTCTCTGTGTATTTATTTTGGTGTTTTCTAATAGGAGTTTGTTAGGAGATGTGGCTGAGGAGCCTGTGGCATATTTCTAGGGAGAAAGACAGTTTTAAGAATACTAATAGTTTGTATGGATGCCTGTGTAAAATTTTGTAAAGTGCTAAAGAATGCAAGTGAAGGTAGTTTCTGTGTTAAATCACCTGTCTTGTAGGTGTAGAAACTGTAAAAGAAAAAGCCTGATGGGTGCAGTATATCCAGGCCCACCCTTCTCCTGTGTCACGTGTGACAGCTGGAGGCGGATGAAGGGGCACGGCACTCACCTGGCTGCTGCTGGAGGCATGTGTTCTGTGGGTGGAGGTGTTTAGTTGCCCATTCACTTTTTTCCATTTGGTCCTTACACAGGGAACTTTGTGTTCACAAAACTAATTGCTCTACCACAAGCCTATAAAAATGGTGGATTGTAATTTGAAAAGTAGCCAAATGCTGAGTGCATCCCAAATGCACTATGTTTTCCAAATTTGCTTTAGTTTGAATATAATTAATTTCAGTGTCTGTAACTTGCTCTGTCAGTACTAGCATCACTACCAACATTAACTGTTTGGGTTTTTTTTTTTACAAGTCAGAGTGATTATAAGCAGCATAACGCTCTCAAAAGATAGCAAACCCAAGTACAATTTAGCTTGTCAGGTGACTTTCTGTATGTCACAGGAATACTTAAAAATACTTACATTGGAGTGAGCAAGTTACTACTTTTTAGAGCAAGAAACCTTTCTTTTTTTCTTTTTTTTTTTTCTTTTTTTCCTCTATTTCCCTATGGGTATGATGCTGACTAAACAGCCTGATATATATACTACTTCACCAAAACACTTCTCATGGTACAAGGCTGTATGAAATCACTAATCTTGAGATGTCTTGAGGATTTGCAAGTGGGACCTAAAAAGAAAATCCCCCACCCCGGAGAAGTCCATAGACAGGGAGAAGATGTATCATCTACAAGACAAGTGAGAAAGAAGCCTGTAAATAAGCAAAGGAACAATTTTCCTGTTGAGAGATAGGTAAGGATTGTTGGTAAGTGAGTCACATTGACAGTCTGTGGAAGCATTTGTCCTGGAATAACCATGCCTATGAACTTCTGAACACTTTGAACCTTACCAAGAACCTCTGAACTTGACCTGGAAGCTTGCAGGCTCTGCAGGTCTGCAGGGCTCTCATACTGCTAGTAGAGAGGGCTTTGCTTTTTCCTCTGATGTTTCTGAACTTTTGGAGCTCTCAAAACATTGCCTCTGGGTTTTAGGGTTTTCAATACATGTTCTGCAGCTGACTCACTGAAAGGTTGGTGTGAGAGAGGTAGGATTTCACCATAAGCTTCTGCCATGGTCCATTCATGCAGTTTTGTAATTCTGTAGCACAGTGAACGCACTCCTATAATGAGATAACTAAGATTGAACTTTTGGATATAGTTGCCATACTATGGGATTGTTTTCACTATATTATAGAATTACAACTTTAGTATATAGAATTCAGAAACTTCCTGGAATCTGTGAAGCAATGATTCTCAACATTTTGAGGGTTCAAAAAAATTCAATAGAAGCTCTTGTCTACAAACTCTGCTGGTTTATAATTTGCTTACCATGCAGAAATATGTTAACACATTTTACCTGGTGGTTTGTGTTTGTTTGTGTTTGTTTGTTTGTATTAATAAAGTGAGTGGTTGAGATGGAATTTTTCAAATCTCAGAATAGAAATCTGGAAGACCCAGTTTGTGTCCTATTTGCACTTTTAGAAGATTGGGAAAAGTACTGGTCAATGTATTTGAACTGGGAAGGCTCTTCAGACTAAACGGGCTGGTTCCCAGACTTGTGTCTTGCTTCGTGAGTGTTTGAAATACAAGTCTGTTGGAGTGAGGCAAATGGAGAGTCTGTGTCGTTCCTGGGGTGAGGTGGGAGGCTTTTCTGGGGAAGTCACAGGTCCCGTGTCCTTAGTGATGTGTTGCATTTTGCAGCAGAATGAGAGATGAAAGGACAGAGAGAGGAAAGCAGTAACAGAAAACATGGTAGTAATGTAATTTTACAAGCCTCTGTGCTATAATAATGTTGTTCTGGAATTGTTAACCCAGGAAACTGTGAGTGTTATTTATTTATAAATATGAAACAAAACCTGATGCCTTTAGAGTGCAGGTTAATGAAGTTACTAACCAAAAAATTTCTCTCTTAACCGAAGTTGTTTCCTCTTCCATTGAGACCTTTATAGCATCTACATGTTACCAACTAAAATTGATGGATGTGGGAAAG
Source organism: Corvus kubaryi (assembly GCF_017639235.1). NCBI lineage: Eukaryota > Metazoa > Chordata > Aves > Passeriformes > Corvidae > Corvus > Corvus kubaryi. The sequence continues at coordinate 42,018,723 of NW_024581137.1, forward strand.
GACTTGGTTCTGCCTTCATTAGTCCTGGCTGTAGCTTCACTGGTCTCCAGGATTTTGCTAGTATATAGAAGTGGTAACTGTTGCCACATCTTCAAAATGTTATTTTCAAAAAGTTATTTCAAAATGAGAGTTAAAAAGTAATGATAGAGAATGAGGGTGAGTGCCTGTGTGCACACGCCTGTGTCACATTAAGGCTGGCAGGTCTTTGGTGCTATTTCTGTAGTGGCTTCCAATAAAAATGGGTTTGCTCTGTCAGACGGAAAGTAAACTTGACATTTCGTTCAGTCTGAGGCAAACTCTTCCAAACATCCTATTGTCTGCTGAGGTTTGTATGTCTACAATGTACTGCTACCACATGCTGTTTCACCATTTCTGAGAGCTCTGAATTAATAATGGAAAACAATTTCACTTTTAATTTTAATGATGTCAGAAAAGATCCAGTCCATCATGCTTTGTGAACCAGCTCCTGGCAGCTGCTGAGTAATAGAGAGAAAACTCCAGCTTGCTTTCTCTTCAGTTGATGTACCATGTTACTTGTTATTCATTAAGCCTGTTTTCATGCAAGTTCATTAAATAGAATCGATGAGTGATAGGTACTGTACTGCCTGAAGGCCACTTTGATTCCTGTGTTTTAGTGGTAGTCTTCTGCCACTGTATACTTGCAAATACTTGAGGAAGAAATAATTACAGTGCAAGTAAACTTGCTGGATTTTCTGACATTCTTAATGATTCCTAGGAAACTGGCTTCCAAATTTTCAGTC